>NC_052149.1:6143580-6229689 GCF_902713615.1 Scyliorhinus canicula | reverse complement strand
TGGACCATTAACCTTTACGGTTTGCTGTACAGCTAACCTCAAATAACTGATTTGTCAAAATATGGCTTCCAACAAAAAGTAGGAGATTCCATAGTATTCCATAGTATGCCCAAAGTCACTGGTTGTGCCTGGAATGGATCGGAGCAATTTTATTTGCCTTATCTTTGTCTAAGTCTGGAGTGTTTGACATAGTGCTTGTCGATATAAAAGTCACAATTACCGTATATTTAGATTTTGTAAAAAAATTAAATTACGTACGGGATCCAGAGATCTTCCAATCTTTACATTCCCTGCTGCTCGTCCCAGTCTCCAAACTTATCTTGATGATTCCACTGTGGGCTGCGTTGTTAAAGGTGATCTGAAATTGGAGTCGAATAAACCATCAGATATCGATCACAAGGATTTCAGAAAACCTCTTGCGGGAAACTCTCGTCGCCGAGTGAGTCGGGTGCGCAATCGAGGGAACATCGAAAGTGGAGAGATCGTTCTGCCCGTCAAGCTGTCCCTTATCACATTATTAGAGACTCCGTTACATCTACTTATCCCTGGACAAATCCGTGGATTTGAATTAAATCCAGCAAATCCCCCCACCCAATGTTCATCCGGACAATTCCCACTCTGCCCCATCCTACATTCTCTAATATTCAACTCCAGTCCGATGTTCTCCACAGCCCCTTCACTTCTCAAAACCCAGATTTCCCAGGACAGGAATCAATGTTCCTAGGGGGGCAAGGTAGGGCGGGGGTGAGGGGGGTTGGTGAGGGGGGAAGATGGTGGGGGAAGGATGAGAGGGTGGGTCACAAGGCATAGCGAGTTCCAGGAACCCACTACTCTCTTTACACAGAGGGTAGTGGGTGCCTGGAACTCGCTGCCGGAGGAGGTGGTGGAAGCAGGGACGATAGTGACATTTAAGGGGCATCTTGACAAATACATGAATAGGATGGGAATAGAGGGATACGGACCCAGGAAGTGTAGAAGATTTTAGTTTAGACGGGCACCATGGTCGGCGTAGGCTTGAAGGGCCAAAGGGCCTGTTCCTGTGCTGTACTTTTCTTTGATGTAGAGATGTCGGTGTTGGACTGGGGTGAGCACAGTAAGAAGTCTTACAACACCAGGTTAAAGTCCAACAGGTTTGTTTCAAACACTAGCTTTCGGAGCACTGCTCCTTCCTCAGGTGAATCACCTGAGGAAGGAGCAGTGTTCCGAAAGCTAGTGTTTGAAACAAACCTGTTGGACTTTAACCTGGTGTTGTAAGACTTCTTACTGTACTTTTCTTTGTTCTTTGAGGCAAGAGAGAGGAACACAAGGAGTTCAGGAGAGTGGTGAAGGGCTGTCGGGGGGAGGGGGCGAGAGGGGAGAGAGGGTGAAAGTTAGAGTCAAGAGTGAGGGGGTCCTAGAGGAGTGTGGGGTGTATGGGAAGGGGTGAGAGGGGATGGGCAAGAGGTGTTGGAGGACCAATACAGGGGGGGGCATGTGGATGGGGCAATATGGGCAGGGCCGACAATCTGGGTGAGAGTGAGGAGCAACATGGGGTGAGGAGGGAGCCGAAGTGGGGAGGTGACGAGGGATTAAGGAGGGAAGGCGGGAGGGAAGGTGAAAGGGGAATGAAAGGAAGAGATCTGTGGAATTATCCTTTTGGAAGGAACCAACACCTTCGAGAGAGGTGGAAAGGAAACTGAGAGATTGGAGGGGCTGAAGATATTTTCTCTTCATGTTTACATTGAAAAAGTGAATAGTTTGAGTCAGATTCTGCTACAAAAGAAGAGTTTCTGAATGATGCTGGCTGTAACCGGGTGTACAGATCAGCTGAAGCCGTGTGGTGAGGAAGACACAGTGAATTCCAAATCAGCACAAAGATGATTAGCACTGCCCTTTGTTAACTATGTGAAAATAGCCATCCTACACTTAGCTGGCCCGTCAGTTTCATTGTTGCTACATTTACACATGAATTACTGTTTAAATTTTCCACAGACTTTCCAGTCTAGTAATTAACAGTGTACGTAACCTTTCCCTTATTATTTCACAAGATTTAAGCATTACTGCCTGGACTAGCAGTTATTAACCACCCCTCATTGTCCTTAAGAAGGTGATGGTGAGCTGCCTTCTGAAACTATTAAGTCTATTTTGAATAGGTACACCAAAGTGCTGTACAGGTGGGAGCTCCAGGGTTTTGACCCAGCGACAGTGAAAGAATGGCCGATATATTTCCAAGTCGGGGTGGTGAGTGACTTGGAGGGGAACTTCCAGGTGGTGGGGTTCCCAGGTATCTGCTGCCCTTGTCCTTCTGGATGTTAGAGCTTGTTGGTTTGGAAGATGCTGCCTGAGGAGCCTCAGTGAGTTCCTGCATCCTGAAGATGGTACACACCGATGGAGGGAGTGAGTGTTGAAGATGGTACACACCGATGGAGGGAGTGAGTGTTGAAGATGGTACACACCGATGGAGGGAGTGAGTGTTGAAGATGGTACACACCGATGGAGGGAGTGAGTGTTGAAGATGGTACACACCGATGGAGGGAGTGAGTATTGAAGATGGTACACACCGATGGAGGGAGTGAGTGTTGAAGATGGTACACACCGATGGAGGGAGTGAGTGTTGAAGATGGTACACACCGATGGAGGGAGTGAGTATTGAAGATGGTACACACTGATAGAGGGAGTGAGTGTTGAAGATGGTACACACCGATGGAGGGAGTGAGTATTGAAGATGGTACACACCGATGGAGGGAGTGAGTATTGAAGATGGTACACACCGATGGAGGGAGTGAGTGTTGAAGATGATACACACCGATGGAGGGAGTGAGTATTGAAGATGGTACACACCGATGGGGGGAGTGAGTGTTGAAGATGGTACACACCGATGGAGGGAGTGAGTGTTGAAGGTGGTACACACCGATGGAGGGAGTGAGTGTTGAAGATGGTACACACCGATGGAGGGAGTGAGTGTTGAAGATGGTACACACCGATGGAGGGAGTGAGTGTTGAAGATGGTACACACCGATGGAGGGAGTGAGTGTTGAAGATGGTACACACCGATGGAGGGAGTGAGTGTTGAAGATGGTACACACCGATGGAGGGAGTGAGTGTTGAAGATGGTACACACCGATGGAGGGAGTGAGTGTTGAAGATGGTACACACCGATGGAGGGAGTGAGTGTTGAAGATGGTACACACCGATGGAGGGAGTGAGTATTGAAGATGGTACACACCGATGGAGGGAGTGAGTGTTGAAGATGGTACACACCGATGGAGGGAGTGAGTATTGAAGATGGCTCACTGGGTAATCAGGTGGTAACTGTTACTGTCGGCCAATCAACCGATTGGAAAATTTGCACCAATTGCCGTTCCTTTTTCTAATATTGACCAGCTCGTGATTACAGCTGGGTCATCACTCACATCTCAATCACACTGATCAATCACTCACATCTCAATCACACAGATCAATCACTCACATCAATCACTCACATCTCAATCACACTGATCAATCACTCACATCTCAATCACACAGATCTCAATCACACTGATCAATCACTCACATCTCAATCACACAGATCTCAATCACACTGATCAATCACTCACATCTCAATCACACAGATCTCAATCGCACTGATCAATCACTCACATCAATCACTCACATCTCAATCGCACTGATCAATCACTCACATCTCAATCACACAGATCTCAATCGCACAGATCAATCACTCACATCAATCACTCACATCTCAATCACACAAGGGGAGAGGCAGTAAAGGAGGTGACTTACTCACAGTAATTCTAAACGCATAGCAGTCTGGCAATTCATTGTTGCGAATGGTTTGTAGATCAATCCCCTTTAGTTTAAAAGTGATTTCCAGAAGGATTAACCTTAATTAAATTAAAGAAAAAAATAATGCAGAACATGAACACAACTAAATAGATGTAGTGACCGATAGTCAAACAGCACACACGCACACTCATACAAACACACACTAACTCACAAACACACACTCAAACCACAAAAACACACACACAAACACACTCAAACCACACACACTCACTCAAACCACAAACACACATACACAAACACACACTCACTCACAAACACACACTCAAACCACACACACTCACAAACACACAAGCAAACTACACACACACATTCACTCACACAAACACACACTCACACACTCAAACCACACACACAAACACACTCAAATGCACTCACAAACTCACACTCACTCAGAAGCACACACTCACTCACACACACACAATCACTCACACAAACACACTCACTCAGAAACACAGGCTCACACACACACTCAAACGCACTCACAAACACAAACTCACGCACAAACACACACACACTCTAACCACATACACACTCACTCACAAACACACACTCAAACCACACACACACACAAACACGCTCAGAAGCACACACTCACAAACTCACACACACACAAATGCACACACAAACACACACTCACTCACACACTCACGCACAAACACACGCAAACTCAAAAAACACAGACAAACACAAACACACTCAGAAACACACACTCACAAACTCACACAAACTCACACACACACACAAATGCGCACTCAAACACAGACTCACACAAACATACCCTCACTCAACAAATACACACTCACTCACACAAACATACACTCACTTGCACACACACTCACACAAACACACACTCACACAAACATACACACAGTGAAACCACACACACACTCAAATGCACTCACAAACTCAAACTCACACACACTCACAAACACACTCAAACACACGCACACTCACAAATACACACTCACTCAGAAACACACTCACACACTCAGACACACATACACTCAAACTCACACAAACACACACACACACTCAGAAACACACACAACACAGAAACACACACACAAACACACACACACATACTCAAACAAAAACACAGTATACAAACACACTCTCTCACATCACACGTACAAACACACACAGGTGCACCGACAGGTACAGATAGGACTGGACATTACACATACTGTGCTGTATATTTGTGTGAATCTATCCTGCTCCATCAGATACAGAGTAAATAGCAACATTGGAACTGGAGTCAGCCATTCTGCCCATCGAGCCTGCTGCATCACTCAGTTAGGTCACGGTTGATCAGCTATTCCTGCACTACCTCCATATCTCTTGATGTATCCAGAAATCTAGCCCTTTCTGTTTTCATCACACACACTGATGGAGCTTCCACAGGCCTCTGGCATAGAGAACTCCAAAGGTTCATCATCCTCTGAGTGAAGAAATGCCTCCACATCTCGGTTTTAAATGGCCTTCACTGAATCCTGAGCTCATGGCCCTGGTTCTAGACTCACCAGCCATGGGAAACAACTTGGGCAGGAAACTATCAAAACCTGTCAGGCTTGCTGAGGTGGCTGCCGAGCCCGCGGGAGCAGCGGGAAATGACTTGGTGCCAAGTCCATGGACTCAGGGTGTCCCTCTCTGGATCAGGGTGGCCTGGTTCTAACCGCTGTTGCTGCAGAGTGCGTTTTAAACACAACCCTCTGGTGCTACTTACCGGCTGCTGACTGCTCACTGTGTGGTGTAAATACTCAGAGAGCCTCTGGTGAACCATACAGGCCGCCTCTCTGGACACCCTCATACCCCAGCGGTATCAGCATTGGGATAGGCGTGGTCAAGCTCAATCAGGCGCCCACTAGGCGTCGATACTTCCCAGAAACAGAGGAAGCAGCGGATCAGCAGGGCTCACCCCAAACAAAGGACACCTGCACTGTGGCTTTTGGAAGCCTCCCCTGGTTCTCTGCCCCACTCAGGGCAGCGGCTTCACCAGTGACCACCCACTCCTCGGGATCACCCGCTTTCTCCTCCTGCAGGGCTGGCATCATTGACTGCCCCCCCCCCCCCCGCCACCGCCTCCCAGGCTCTGATCAGGAGGGCGGCTTTGGGTCTGTGGCCCACCCTGAGGAAGAGGGTGTCGCTCCGCTCCTCATTGGCATCGAGCAGTGGGACCACTTCAGGCTTCCGGGGTAGTGGGGGCGGGTCTCAGAACCACCTTCATGGTTGGGATGAGAGTGTGTGGTGAGCGGAGCGTTTATAGAACTAATTCTGGCCCCAGCGGTTATGTGGTAGTATGACTAGGGATATTACGGTACCTTGGAAGCGAGCTGCTATTGGTGCAGAAGACTCGCTGCCCATTGGCCCGGGTAAGTCATGTGCCTCTCTGCCGATTGGCTGGGGAAGTCACGTGCCTCTCTGCCGATTGGCTGAGAGGTAGGTAGCTCCACCTACGAGGCAGGGTATAAGAACCCGTACTGTCCGGCAGTCGGCCTTTCTTCTGTACGTCTGCTGCCGGGCACATATCTTGTGCATTAAAGCCTATCGTTTGGATCTCATCCTTGTCTCGTGTCCAATTGATGGTGCATCAGGTTACTCCACCAGTGGGGTTGGGAAATGCTTCCGATTCGCAGCGGCCGAGTGCCGACCCATTTCCATTTCCTGAACCTCGGAACACATTGCTGCCCCCAACAGAAATGCGGATTGCATGCTATTCAGTTCCAGCGGGATCACTTCGGGCTGGAGCTACCCGTCGCAGTGCGCCCGGAAAGCAGCGTGGCCCAATGCGACTGGGAGATGCCACTTCCGGGATCTACCCGGCTCGCCACGCCTCGTGAGATCCAACACGATCTTCTGAGACTTTGTGATGTGAATCCCGCCCATTGTGGATGGGATTACTTTCTTGCAAATCAGTAATTAGTCCGATCCTAATATGCGTTCCCGAGATCTACCCAAGGTTTGGGATCAACCCTGTCGCCTTGGTGATTGCGGGCGAGCTCCGTTCTGTGTTGGTCTCCCCAAATGGGGACCAGATGGGACGGCACTTGTGGGGGGTCACCCAGGGGGTTGGAGGCCCTCAGGTGCATGCCCTCTGGGCAGGGCAGTACCCTGGCATTACCGGTGCCACCTAGGCACCGTGGGACTGCCAGACTTGGTGTCAGTGTGGCACTGCCAGCTGGCAGGGTGCCAGGCTGGTATATTTATGCGGTGGTGAGCAGGCCGGCGGGTGTTCTGCGCAGGTGTGGGGGATGCAGGGTGACCTGGGAACACCCTAATAGCGCATTGGGGATGCTCAGGGATTGCACCAGATGCTCGAGAGATCAGGATCTGGCATCTCGATCCTCTCTCGCTGCACTGGGGAGTTCCTCAGTGCTGAAAAAGGGGTGTTTCTTGACGTTCCGAGCGTCGGGAAGCACTCGGCTAATATCGCGCTACGGGATTCTGTCCCCATACGGGGAGATCGTGCCCAGAGTCTCCCAGACGGAGAATCCGGACCCGTACCCATATCCACTGTGTTACACCCTGTAAGCATTTTGTAAATTTCATTGAGGTCATTCTTCGAAACTCTGGGGAACACAGACCCAAAAATCTCCTCAATCTTTGTCCGTATATTACCTGTAAAATTCCAGGTCAAAAAATGAGGAATTGTTAATTTTCCATTCCTTTGGGATGTCATTTGGTTCTATAGTGAAGCAATCTGGTAGTAAACAAATTACAATGAATATATTAATTACAATTCATCACTAAATAATTAATTACAATTCTTCACTAAATTACAATTAATATATTAATTACAATTCATCACTGAATAATTAATTACAATTCATCACTAAATTACAATTAATATATTAATTACAATTCATCACTGAATGAAAACATGCATTGATTTTTCACAAAGTCCACCAACTGTACCATGAACTATTCCTCACCTCTCAGATCAAAATGATCGAAACCCTTTTTCAACGCAAGTGGTCAAATTAACTTGAAACGGTATCAGATAAACAAATAGTCCCAGGGAGTTGCTGAGTAATTTTGGTTTGCTCACAAGCAGAAATATATTTTTCCCCTTCAATTGTCTCTTTGGAAGTTTCTGGCCTCCAGTTCCCTCGAGATCTCCCGTGTGAAAGTGTCGGCCAGCTATCCCATTGTGGTAATGGGCAGACAAGTCAGAATTCCAGCCTTGACATCCAAACCAGGGGCCACTGGATAAGCAGGTACTGAGTGCCCTCTTCCTGACCCTTCGGAAGGTGTTGCAGAAAACCCTCTCCAACCCCACCCCCATGACCCTAACATGGGCAATCTGGCACGCGGGCAGCTTGGCACTGCCAACCTGGCACCATGGAAGTGCCACATCAGCCTGGCAGTGCCACCCAAGCACCCAGTGCCAGGGAAGCACTGCCAGGCTGCCTGGGTGACAATGCCAAGGTGCCAGGTTGGCAATGCCATGGTGCCCAGGTGCCAGCAGGAGTGCAGGGGTACCACCATGCCCAGAGTCGATCACCGCACCAGGGTCCTCCAGTGGCCTGGAAGGCCCCATCAGATGCTGTTACGCTTTCTCCACGTTTGCGTGGACCAGTGCTAAACATCGCCGTCAAGAGGTCTCCCAGGCGACACCGTGAGCTCCTGGGTCCCGGGTGAATACGGTGCAGACGTATTTAAATGAGCCTGACTCATTTGAACATGACAACCTGGATCACGCCCAGTGAGGGCGCGATCCAGACCATGACGTCTCGCGAGATTTTGTTACATTACGCGAGGCAATCCGAGAGTCACAAAGCTCACGATAGGCCTCTCGTGAGATTAGACAGCTGGGCACGTCACCAAGTCGGGCGTGACGAGGCCATTAAATCGAGCTCTAGCTTTCAATTCTGGATTTATTCCTAAAAAGAATTTAAATTCCACCAGCTGCCAAGGTGGGATTTGAACCTATTTCTCCAGAACATTAGCCCGGACTTCTGGCTGATTAGTCAAGTGGCATTATCACTACGCCACTGTCCCCATAAAAGTTTCTTTCTCATGAGTGAATGGGGAATATTACTGTCTACACTGCCAGAGGTGACACCTTTGATATGAGACCTCAAACAGAGGCCTTGTCTGCCCTTTTCGATGGATGTAAAAGATTGCAAAACCCTTTTGAACAAGAGCAGGGGACTTAACCCCAATGTTCTGGGATATTTATCCTCATTCAGCGTCACAAATACAAACTACATGGTCATTTTCACACTGCTGTTGTGGGAGCTTGCTGTGCACAATGCGGCTGCCATAGTTCTGACATTACGACAGTGACAACACGTCATTGGCTGTTAATGTGTGGACGGCTGCGTGCCAAAGAAAGCAGGACGTACGTTCCCCAACCAGAAACCATGGCTCAACCGCGAGATTGACTCCCTACTGAAGGACAGATCTGAGGCGTTCAAGGCAGACGACCCTGTCCTATACAAGAAATCCAGGCACGACCTCCGCAAAGCCATCCGAGATGCCAAGAGAGAATATTAAACTAAGCAAGAGTCACAGACAGACTCTCGGCGGTTGTGACAAGGACTAAACAACATAACGGGCTACAAAGCGAAGCCGAGCAATATCTCTGGCAGCAGCGCACCCCTCCCCGATGAACTTAATGCATTCTATGCTCGGTTCGAGCAGGTAACCAACAATCCGTTGTCGAGTGCCCCAGCAACCCATAATTCACCCATACCCACCATCACAGCTTCCGAAGTCAGATCGGCCTTCCTGAAAGTGAGCCCTCGGAAGGCGACGGGCCCGGACGGGATCCCTGGTCGTGCACTCAGAGCCTGCGCATACCAGCTGACAGAGGTATTCACAGACATCTTTAACCTGTCTCTACTCCACTCCAAGGTCCCCATCTGCTTCAAGAAAACCACCATCATACCGGTACCAAAGAAGAACCAGGCAACGTGCCTCAATGACTACCGCCCGGTGGCCCTGACGTCAGTTGTAATGAAGTGCTTCGAGAGGCTGATCATGAAGCGCATCACCTCCATACTCCCGGAACGCCTTGACCCACTTCAATTCGCATACCGTCGCAACCGGTCCACATCAGACGCCATTTCCCTGGCCCTATACCCCTATACTCATCCCTAGAGCATCTCGAAAACAAGGACTCCTACATCAGACTCCTATTTATTGACTACAGCTCCGCCTTCAACACCATAATCCAACACCTTCTGCACAATAGTCCTCAATACCGGTTCCCCGCAAGGCTGCGTACTTAGCCCCCTACTCTACTCCATGTACACACACGACTGAGTGGCAAAACTTGGTTTCAACTCCATCTACAAGTTTGCTGACGATACGACCATAGTGGGCCGGATCTCGAATAACGACGCATCAGAATACAGGCGGGAGATAGAGAACCTAGTGGAGTGGTGTAGCGACAACAATCTCTCCCTCAATGCCGGCAAAACTAAAGAGCTGGTCATTGACTTCAGGAAGCAAAGTACTGTACACACCTCCGTCAGCATCCAAGGGGCCGAGGTGGAGATGGTTAGCAGTTTCAAATTCCTAGGGGTGCACATCTCCAAAAATCTGTCCTGGTCCACTCACTTCGATGCTATCACCAAGAAAGCACAACAGCGCCTATACTTCCTCAGGAAACTAAGGAAATTCGGCATGTCCACATTAACTCTTACCAGCTTTTACAGATGCACCATAGAAAGCATCCTATCGGGCTGCATCACAGCCTGGTATGGCAACTGCTCGGCCCGGGACCGCAAGAAACTTCAGAAAGTCGTGAATACCGCCCAGTCCATCACACGAACCTGCCTCCCATCCATTGACTCCATCTACACCTCCCGCTGCCTGGGGAAAGCGGGCAGCATAATCAAAGATCCCTCCCACCCGTCTTACTCACTCTTCCAAATTCTTCCATTGGGCAGGAGATACAGAAGTCTGAGAACACGCACGAACAGACTCAAAAACAGCTTCTTCCCCACTGTCACCAGACTCCTAAATGACCCTCTTATGGACTGACCTCATCAACACTACACCCTGTATGCTTCATCCGATGCCGGTGCTTATGTAGTTACATTGTATATATTGTGATGCCCTATTATGTATTTTTTAATTCTCTTTTCTTCCCATGTACTTAATGATCTGTTGATCTGCTCGCAGAAAAATACTTTTCACTGTACCTCGGTACACGTGACAATAAACAAATCCAATCCAATAATGCTTTGGAATATCCTGATTGCAAAAGGCAGTATAAAAATCCAAATCTTTTTTTAAAATTCTCTTCAGCCCAACTCAGCTCTCACCTGTTTCAATCTCTGGGTTGATGGCCAATTTGCTGCTTGGGGTCACTGGTATGTTTTTCTTATACAGCTGCTTACAGATTTGCAAAGACGTCTTATTATTTCCATTTGGACCGTAGCCATAATTCCCGACTGTCATATTTTGTAACTGCAGATACTTTGGGGGGGGGGGGGGGGGGGAGTAAAGGAATTAAATATTTATGGTCAACAGCATGGCACAAAATATTAAAAACTAAAATACAATACCCTCCCTCCGAGAGGCCTGTACTTTGGCCAATGATTCTCGGCTTGGGTCACTGTCTGAAATGAATGAATGAAATTAAATGAAAATCGCTTATTGTCACGAGTAGGCTTCAAATGAAGCTACTGTGAAAAGCCCCTAGTCACCACATTCCGGCGCCTGTTCGGGGAGGCTGGTACGGGAATTGAACCCGCGCTGCTGGCATTGTTCTGCATTACAAGCCAGCTGTTTAGCCCACTGTGCTCAACCTGTGTCTGTGAGGAGTCTGCAAGTTCTCCCCGTGTCTGCGTGGGTTTCCCCCGGGTGCTCAGGTGTCCTCACACAAGTCCAGAAATACGTGCTTGTTAGGTGAATTGGACATTCTGAATTCTCCCTCAATGTACCCGATCAGGCGCAGGAATGTGGCGACCAGGGGATTTTTACAGTAACCTCATTGCAGTGTTAATGTCAGCCTACTTGTGACAATAAAGATTATTACCTAAAGAGGATTGGAAAATTGTGTACAGGCCCGCCACAGTTTCCATCCTTACTTCCCCCAGGGTCCGAGGAAGCATTTGTTTCGGTCCTGGTGACTTATCAACTTCAGGTAAAGCAGTCTTTCTAATTTTGCCTCGATCAATTATTAGCCCATCCAGTGTCTCAACTACTTCCTCCTTTACTATGACGTTGGCAGCATCTTCTTCCTTGATAAAGGCAGATGTAAAGTGCTCCTTTTGTACCTCAGCAGTGCTCACCTACCTTCATGCACAAATCCTTTTTTTAATTCCTAATCAGCCCCACTCTTGTACTCAATTGATGTATATAGAAGGCTTTGGGTTTCCTTTCATCTTAGTTGCCAATCGCTTCTCTTACTCTCTCTTTGCTGCTCTAATGTCTATTATCACAACCCCTCTGAAGTTTTGATATCCTGATTCTCCAAGTATTATTAACGTGATATCTATCATCACAGAAAAACACATTGCAGGAAAGGCCCTTCAGCCCATCGGGTCTGTACCGATCCATGAACGGGCCCTGATCTGCCAGTCCTAATCCCATTTGCCAGCACTTGGCCCATGGCCTCAGATGCGCCAAGTGCTCATCCAGGTACTTTTTAAAGGATGTGAGGCCTACCCTCCCTCCCAGGCAGTGTGTTCCAGACCGTCACCGCCCTCTGAGTAAAAATGTTTTTGTTCAACTCCCCTCTGAACCTCCCGCCCCTCACCTTGGGCGGGATTCTCCCCTACCCGGCGGGGCGGGGGATCCCGGCGTAGAGGAGTGGCGCCAACCACTCCGGCGTCGGGCCTCCCCAATGGTGCAGAATTCTCCGCACCTTTGGGGGCCAAGCCCTCACATTGAGGAGCTAGGCCCGCGCCGGAGCGGTTGGCACCACGCCGACTGGCGGCAAAACCGGCACCAGTGGCCTTGGACGCCCGCTGCCCGGCGCCGGGGCTGGCCGAAAAGCCTTCGCCGGTTCGCGCATGCGCCGGTGGTGACGTCGCCACCGGCGCATGCGCGCTGGGGGATTCTCTTCCGCCTCCGCCATGGTGGAGGCAGTGGCGGCGGCAGAAGAGAAAGAGTGCCCCCACGGCACTGGCCCGCCCGCCGATCGGTGGGCCCCGATCGCGGGCCTGGCCACCGTGGGGGCATCCCCCGGGGTCCGATCGCCCCGCGCTCCCCCCCAGGGCCCCGGGGGCCCGCTCGCGCCACCGATCCCGCCGCCACCAGAGGCGGTTCAAACCTCGGCGGCGGGAGAGGCCTCCCAGCGGCTGGACTTCGGCCATTCGCGGGCCGGAGAATCGCCGCAGGGGGCTCGCCGCTCGAGGTGGCGCGATTCCCGCCCCCGCCAATTGCCAGGTGGCGGAGAATTTCTGCCACAGCGGGGGCGGGATTTTCAGCGGCCCCGGGCGATTCTCCGACCCTGCGTGGGGTTGGAGAATTTCGCCCCTTGTACTTGTGTCCGTATTTCGGCCAAAAGACCTCCTTCTGAGCTGTAGGGATTCTGTGCTTTCTTCTGGATTATTACTATCCAAGTCCAAATACCAATAATTAAATTCCCTCCTTTTGTCTACTCTACTGTTCTTTCATCTTTATAATTTCCATCCAAGTTTGGTCCTCGACATCTTTCCCACTCGCCAATGGAATAAATCCAGTAGTGCAATGGTATCTTGGTATCTGTATTATTTCTTATCTCCAGATAAATAGATTCTGACCTTGACTCCTCTGTGACATCCTCTGTCTCCTGCAGTGCAATATTCTCCTTAATCAACGCTGCCATCTGCCCTTCTTTCTTTCCTTCCATGTCTTTCTTGAACAGGGATTTACCCAGTCCTGTCCAATTTTGAGCCAGGTTTTCGTTAATACCACTTCATATTCCCATGTGGCTACCTCCAGCTGCAGCTCACGTTATATCCCTAATGTTTCGAGTCCAGATGACCCTTTGTCAAACGTTAGCTCTTTTCTCTCCCTACAGATGCTGCCAGACCTGCTGAGATTTTCCAGCATCTTCTCTTTGGTTTCAGATTCCAGCATCCGCAGTAATGTGCTTTTATCCAGTAAGGGCTGGTTTAGCTCCATGGGCTTTAAATGCAGAACTATCAGCGCAGGTTCAATTCCCATACCAGTTTACCTGAACAGGCTCTGGAATGTGGCGACTAGGCGGTTTTCTCAGTAACTTCATACTTGTGACAACAGAAGATTATTCTTATTATTTATATCTCTACCTGCCTTCACAGGTATGCACAGTAAACCTAATCGAGACCTTTATTGCAATCCCTTTTACTCTGATCTTGCCTACTACTTTATTATTTCTTACTTTCGGGCTTTCTGTCTCTCCTAATACATTGTGCATCTGATTTTTCCTCTCTAATGTTACCTCTTGGTCCCCACCCCCCTACCATGTTAGCTAACTCCCCCCCCCCCCCCCCACTTCCACCCCCCAATAGCACTAGCAAACTACCCAACATCATTGGTCCCAACTCTGTCCAGATGCAACCCACCCAGCCAGTGCAATCAATGGTCAGGCCATTGTCACGCTGTTATTTGTGGGACGTTACTGCACACAAACCTCTGGACCTACATTATGAGGGTGGCGCCATGGCACGAAAGTACGAATTTGGCTTTGAGAGGTCAGGACGTTGTAAACCTTATTTTGTTTCCTTGCTGTTAATCACAAACATTAACAAGCAGCCTCCAAGGCATGCAAGATGATTGGGTTTCCACCACCTTTCAGTTACTCTGAAAGAAATGCTGTTTGGGATCCACATACTTCTAAAAACATTACCCTCCTTGAGAATGTTCAATGTCGGGCAGCTCACTTTACTTGTGAGGTACCCAGTACCGAGAACTGAAGAAAGGTCCAATTTTGAATGGACAATCAATTATTTCTAAACAGTACATCAAGCTCAATAGTGACTGAGTTTGATGTGTTCAAAACCAACAGCCCCAGCTCTGTACACCCCAACGTGCTTCCTTTGCTAACTCCTATTTCCAAAGAACGATTAACTGGAAAAACCTTCCACAAACATTAATCTCCAAGTCATCTAAAGAGCCACTTAAGGGAAATTTGTTGAACATGTTTAATTAATGCGACCACTGACTGCACTCAATGTGCACCTCTCGTGCAAGTTCCCCAGTGGAAGGTTACGGAGCAAAACCTTTCCAAATACCAAGCTCCTTACTTTGTCAGATACCTGTATGGATTGTCAGGCTAGCCTTTAACCTCTGATCCCATTAATTTGGTTTGGCTGCCTTATTACATATCTTACAAGAAGTGCTGACAGTTTATCACTGGTGATTACACAGCTGGAGATAGCTTTGTAGGTTTTGACAGTGTACACTTCAAAAATAAAAGTACAAAAAAAAGTAAACATGATTGAAATGAATCATATTTCAAACATTGTTCCAATCTTCCCTTTGGAAAATGTCAAATATATTAAAAAACACAGAGAGCTGGGTTGATTGAATACCTGGTTAATAGAATAAGACACGCTATCATAAACGTCCTGCTGAGTATAGAGTTCAAAGCTCGCGCCATTCTCATTTACGTCTTGGTATCCTTTCAGGAAGAGATGTTTAAAGGCGATTGAATTTTCCTCTTTGAATGACGCAACGAGTTGATTGCTCAGACCAAAGATAATCAGCTGGAAGAGACAGAATGGTGGTTGTTCAATCAAACGCATAGATTTGTCACAAACTGGTACTTCCCTGTCTCACACTCATCCTCCATCCTCTCCTTGTCAAGGGTCCAGGGCACTGGCACTTTGCCTTGTCTTCAGTTATCACTCATGATTTATAGAGATATGTGTTGAGGCTTTATGCGCCAAAAGACCTATTAGGATGCCAGCAACAAGCATTTATCATCTTTACACGCAACCTTTTTTAAAAAAACATTTTATTAAGGCATTTGTGATTTTTTAACAACAATTTTGAATGCAAACATTACGCAGTAAATAACCCCCCCCCCCCCCAAACTAACAATCATACTCAGCCAACATGGCTTATACACAGTTCTCCGGTTACCCCCTCCTCCTCTCGCTGATCACCCCTCAATTATTGCCCCCCTGCACCCGCCCCCTCCCTAACCCCAACCCCCCACCCCTAGCTTAGCTTAATTTTCCCCGAAGAAGTCAATAAACGGCTGCCACCTCCGGGCGAACCCTAACATCGATCCTCTCAGGCTGAACTTGATCTTCACAAGTCTGAGAAACCCGGCCACATCACTAACCCAAACTCCCGATTTTGGGGGCTCTGAGTCACTCCACGCCAATAAAATCCGGGCTACCGGGGAGATGGTCAGTTTGATGGAGATTCTAAAGGTTGTGAGAGAGAGGCGGCGAGGTCAAGGTTGAGGGAATTCCAGAGATTATGCCACGGCAGCTGAAGGCACAGCTGCCAAAGGATTAAAGTCAGAGATCCCAGATTTGCCAGAGTGCGGGCGATCGGCGGGTTGTGGGGCTGGTGGAGGTGAGCGAGATAGGGAGGAAGCAAGGTCAGGGACGGATTTGAAAACAAGGATGAGGATTTGAAAATCAAGATGTTGCTTCACTAGGCGCCAATGTAGATCAGTGAGCACAGGGTGAGGGATGGAACGGTAGCCCAGACTGCTCCAACCTTTTCCTTACCTGCAAATCCAAGAATACTTGGATTATGATCTCCAGCTCAACCTCACTGAACCACTCTTACTCCATATGCCGTGTCACCCATACCTAACCAAAAACCTTTCAATCGCAGCTTTGAAATTTCCAATTGGTAAAACATCCGCAACCATCTGGTGGTTCCTCGAGATTTCACCCATTAAGTGGCACAGCTGTCATTTGAAGATTATGCTCTCTGGTTGCGCTCAATAGCAGAGGAGATCATTCTCTCTCTATCCACTCCATTGAAGACGGTGATTAGATTGTTCTTCAAAGCTCAGTGATGCAATTTGTCCTCACCGTTTAACCCTTTTAGCTCCGGCATCATTCTGGTGAATCTGCACTGCACCCCGTCCAAAGGCTAGGTGTCATTCCTGAATCTCGCTCGCTAAAACTGAGCACACTGCTCCATTTGGGGATGGAGGGAATAGCGGAAATGTCGAATATGGACTTGGCCACAGTTTTCATAAAAGCAGATTTTGTTTTGTTCACAGAATGTGAGGTCATTGACAAAGCCAGCATGTATTGTCCCTCCCGAATCATCCGTGAGAAAGTGTTGATGAGCCGCCTTCTTCGATTGGATTGATTTGGCTTTTCACAGTAACTTCATTGAAGCCCACTTGTGACAATAAGCGATTATTATTATTATTACGATTTCTTTATCGTCACGGGTACCGAGGTACTGTGAAATGTATTTTTCCGCGAGCAGCTCAAACAGATCATTTAGTACATGAAAATAAAGCAAAATAAAAATAAAATACATAATAGGGCAACACAAGGTACACAATGTAAATAGATAGACACCGGCATCGGGTGAAGCATACAGGAGTGTAGTGTTAATGAGGTCAGTCCATAAGAGGGTCGTTTCGGAGTCTGGTAACAGGGGGAAGCTGTTTTTGAGTCTGTTCCTGCGTGTTCTCAGACTTTTGTATCTCCTGCCCGATGGAAGAAGTTGGAAGAGTGAGTAAGCCGGGTGGGAGGGGTCTTTGATTATGCTGCCCGCTTTCCCCAGGCAGCGGGAGGTGTAGATGGAGTCAATAGATGGGAGGCTGGCTGTGTTCACGACTCTCTGAAGTTTCTTGTGGTCTTGGGCCGAGCAGTTGCCATACCAGGCTGTGATGCAGCCAGGTAGGGTGCTTTCTATGTTGCATCTGTAAAAGTTGGTAAGAGTTAATGTGGACATGCCGAATTTTCTTTCCTTCCTGAGGAAGTATAGGCGCTGTTGTGCTTTCTTGGTTGTAGCGTCGATGTGACTGGACCAGGACAGATTTTTGGTGATGTGCACCCCTAGGAATTTGAAACTGCTAACCATCTCCACCTCGGCTCCGTTGATGCTGACAGGGGTGTGTACAGTGCTTTGTTTCCTGAAGTCAATGACCAGCTCTTTAGTTTTGCTGACATTGAGGGAGAGATTGTTGTCGTTACACCACTCCATCAGGTTCTCTATCTCCCTCCTGTATTCTGACTTGTCGTTATTCGAGATCCGGCCCACTATGGTCGTGTCGTCAGCAAACTTGTAGATGGAGTTGGAACAAAATTTTGCCACGCAGTCATGTGTGTGCAGGGAATAGAGTAGGGGGCTAAGTACGCAGCCTTGCGGGGCCCCGGTATTGAGGACTATTGTGGAGGAGGTGTTGTTGTTCATTCTTACTGATTGTGGTCTGTGGGTCAGAAAGTCGAGGATCCAGTCGAAGAGTGAGGAGCCAAGTCCTCGGTTTTGGAGCTTTGCTATGAGCTTGGCTGGGATTATGATGTTGAAGGCGGAGCTGAAGTCAATAAATAGGAGTCTGATGTAGGAGTCCTTGTTGTCGAGATGTTTTAGGGATGAGTGTAGGGCCAGGGAGATGGTGTCTGCTGTGGACCGGTTGCATGGTTTGCGAATTGCAGTGGATCAAGGCATTCTGGGAGTATGGAGTTGATGCACTTTATGATCAACCTCTCGAAGCGCTTCATTACAACTGAAGTCAGGGCCACCGGACAGTAGTCATTGAGGCACGTTGCCTGTTCTTCTTTAGCACCGGTATGAAGTGGTCTTCTTGAAGCAGGTGGGGACCTCGGAGTAAGGACAGGTTAAAAATGTCTGCGAACACATCTGCCAGCTGGTCCACACAGGCTCTGAGTGCACGACCAGGGACCACGTCCGGACCCGTCGCCTTCCAAGGGTTCACTTTCAGGAAGGATGATCTGACTTTGGAAGCTGTGATGGTGGGTATATATAGAATTTACAGTGCAGAAGGAGGCCATTCGGCCCATCGAGTCTGCACCGGCTCCCGGAAAGAGCACCCTACCCAAGGTTAACACCTCCAACATATCCCCATAACCTAGTAACCCCACCCAACACTAAGGGCAATTTTGGACACTAAGGGGAATTTTATCATGGCCAATCCACCTAACCTGCACATCTTTGGACTGTGGGAGGAAACCGGAGCACCCGGAGGAAACCCACGCACACACGGCGAGGATGTCAGACAGTGACCCAAGCCGGAATCGAACCTGGGACCCTGGAGCTGTGAAGCGATTGTGCTATCCGCAATGCTACCGTGCTGCCCCAAGTGTCCGGGGCTGCTGGGGCACTCGACAGCGGATCGATGGTTTCCTGCTCGAACCGAGTATAGAGTTCATCGGGGAGCGGTGCGTTGCTGCCGGAGATACTACTCGGCTTCGCTTCGTCATCCGTCATGTTGTTTAGGCCTTGCCACAACCACCGAGAGTCTGTAACGCTAGTCTGTGACTCTAGCTTGGTCTGATATTCTCTCTTGGTATCTCGGATGGCGTTGTGGAGGTCATACCTGGTCATACCAGCAGTGCAGTTCACCAAATAATTTATTGGGTCATTTCAGAGAGTATACATTGACGAGAGTGGTCCAGAAAGACAGATGTACTTTGCTTAAAGGACATTAATGAACCAGAGATTCATTAGTGAACTGGATTAATAATAATCCAGTAGTTTTATCCTTACCATCACCGATCACAGCTTTCTTTTTAGTATTCCAGTGTTATTTTTTTCATTTATGGGATGTGGGTTAGACTAGCATTTAGTGGCCCTCCAATAATAGCCCTCGGGAAGGTGGTGGTGGGCTGTCTTCTTCAATCGCTGCAGTCCAAATCCGGTGTAGGTACACCCACTGTGCTGTTAGGGAGGGAGTTCCAGGACGTTGCCCCAGCGACAGTGAAGGAACGGCCGATATATTTCCAAGTCAGGATAGTGAGTGGCTTGGAGGGGAACCTCCAGGTGGTGGAGTTCCCAGGTATCTGCTCCTCTTGTCCTTCTAGATGATAGCGGTCGTGGGATTGGAAGGTGATGCCTAAGGAATTCATTAATTGAACTTAAATTTCCAATTGCTGTGGTAGAATTTGAACGCATGTCTCCAGCTCATCAGTGCAGGCCTCTGGATTAGCAGCTCAGTAATATATACAGAAACATATATGATCTGCAAACCGCCATACTGTGAGTATTGGGATTGTAGAAATAGATTAAAAACTATTAGTGCTGGTTATTATTCAATGAGAGGTTTTACGATAGAAGTTATTCACACTCAGGATGAACAAATCACTAAAACCTGGTAAGATTAACTGAGAAGGAGATTGGGGAGAATTAGTGGGATTTCTGATTAAAGTCTTCGAATAATTTTGGAGACAGATGGATTTTTCTGGAGCTTGTGACTCTTCTTCAAAACAAAGGGTGGCATGGTCGCACAGTGGTTGGCACTGCTGCCTTACAGGGCCTAGGTCTTGTGTTCGATTCCGGCCTCGGGTCACTGTCTGTGTGGAGTCTGCACCGTTCTCCCCGCGTCTGCGTGGGTTTCCTCCGGGTGCTCCGGTTTCCTCCCACAGTCCAAAGACGTACAGGTTAGGTGGATTGACCATAATCAATGTTTTGGAGGAAGGGCAGGGGAGTGGGTTGGGACAGACTCAATGGGCCGAATGGTCTCTTCGACACTGTAGGGATTCTATGAATGAAAGTGGGGGAAGTGACTAACTAACACTAACAAATTATAGGATCGTTAATCTTCCTTTTTTGATAATGAACCACTTTGTTTGGGTTTTCAGCAGCATTATGGCCCATAGTTCCCTGCCCTGTGCCGACACTCCTCGGCTTCACCAGGTGCGATGAGATTGGAAACGTCTTAACCCAGTGAGCAGTGAGAATGCAGAACTCTCTACATCTCTGATGTGGAGATGCCGGCGTTGGACTGGGGTGAGCACAGTAAGAAGTCTTACAACACCAGGTTAAAGTCCAACAGGTTTGTTTCAAACACGAGCTTTCGGAGCACGGCTCCTGAAGAAGGAGCCGTGCTCCGAAAGCTCGTGTTTGAAACAAACCTGTTGGACTTTAACCTGGTGTTGTAAGACTTCTTTCTCTACATCTCGGCATCGAACGAGCAAGCAATAGGAGATTCTGCTAGATTTACGTGGAGTAGAGTGAGTGGGGGCCTAACTGCTAGCATGGATTGGACGGGCTGAATGGTATGTTTCTGTGATGCACACTCAATGTAAACCACGATAATTGACAACAATAATGATTAATAATGATAGGTCGAACACAATAATAATATAACTATTCACCCCTCTGTGGCCAGAGTAGCAGGACTGTAAGGTGAGAAGAATCAGGAAAGGTCACTGCAGTCTCAAGCCTCTTGCTCCGGAAAAGAGAAGGCTGATGGGTGACCTTGGAGGAAATGTTAAAATTATGAAAGGTTTTAGGATCAGCTTGGAGGAGATATTTCCACTTCTGTGCAAAACCAGAACGAGAAGCAATAAATAAACGATATTAGCGAATTGTGGAGAAACGTCTTTACCCAGAGAGTGGTGTCGAATGTGGAACTCGCTACAACAGGAAGTGGTTCAAGTAAATGACACAGATGTATTTTAAATAGAAGCTAAATAAACACAAGGGAGAATGGGATAAATGGATAATTAGACAGGGTGCGATGAGGAGGGTAACTGGCATGCACAGTGCTTCTTTTTTGCCCATCTTGTTACTGTGCGAGTATTGTGAATCTCAACTGCATCTTTTGGAACATATTCTCAGCTTCAAACAGCTATCGCATCTTAACTGGAACCCCCAAAGGCTGTTCCTTGGACTCCTCCAACTTGAATAATAACTGAGTACATTTAAAAATAGCTGACTGCCACTTATACAACACTTAAATTAATTACAAACGGCCCAGATCCAAACATAGTTTAATTTGCTCCTCACTCTATCTTCCGGGACAAAGACAAACATTCGAACCTGTGTAGCAGCTTAAACTGGGAGAAGATGCTGGCAATATATATTTTAAATATATATATATATGCTGTGACGCAGCCAGATGGGATGCTTTCTATGGTGCATCTGTAAAGGTTGGTAAGATTCAGTGTGGACATGCCGAATTTCCTTAGTTTCCTGAGGAAGTTTTCTGATAGGCGCAGTTGTGCTTTCTTGGTGGTAGCATAGACGTGGGTGGACCAGGACAGATTTTTGGTGATGTGCACAGCTAGTAATTTGAAACTGCTCACCATCTCCACCTCGGCCCCGTTGATGCTGACAGGGATGTGTACAGTACTTTGCTTCCTGAAGTCAATGACCAGCTCTTTATTTTTGCTGACATTGAGGGAGAGATTGTTGTCGTTACACCACTCCACCAGGTTCTCTATCTCCCTCCTGTATTCTGACTCTTTATTGTTCGAATTCCGACCCCAATACAATCGTGTCGTCAGCAAACCTGTAGATGCAGTTGGAGCTGGATTTTGCCGCACAGTCGTGTGTGCGAGGGCCAAATGGTCTCTTGCTGCACTCGAACGATTCTGTCGGCAGAATCCTCCCATCGGTAGCACAGTGGTTAGCACTGTTGCTTCACAACACCAGCTTCCCGGGTTCGATTCCCGGTTTGGGTCGCTGTCTGTGCGGAGTCTGCACATTTTCCCCGTGTCTGCGTGGGTTTCCTCCGGGTGCTCCGGTTTCCTCCCACAAGTCCTGAAAGACGTGCTGTTGGGTGAATTGGACATTCTGAATTCCCCCTCTGTGTACCCGAACAGGCACTGGAGTGCGGCGACTGGGGGCTTTTCACAGTAACTTCATTGCAGTGTTAATGTAAGCCTACCTGTGACAATAATAAAGATTATTATTATTATTAATTCCCGTGGTGGAGAGTTTCCCGATGGGAAAACACACAAAATTCACTGATCGACCTCATCAATTATACAACTGGGTGTTTTGCTCCATATTCCGTGGCGAGGTGGGCCTGATGGCACCGAGTCTGCCATCGTCTTCGTGCACCAAATTGAAAAGGTGCCCAACATCACTGACCCACAATTGAAGAAAGAAGATGAACCTCCTACATTTTCTTTGAGCTTGTGCAGGAATCACCGAGCCAGACAATAACTACTGCAGTGGCTAAAAGGATCCCTCTGAGTCCTCCTCTGAATTTTGTCAAGGGGCAGTCATCGATTGGGGTTCTGCACTGCTACAGTCCTGGTTCCCCGTAGGTCCAAATACCCCAATCTGCTGCACAAAGGCCTTGGCCAGTGCGGAAACGGTTAAGGATTGCCCAATGATTGGCAGGTTGAAACTGGGCGGGCGGGCTGTGAGGTCTGTGATGAGGAAGTGGATTTTAATAGTGGCGTGCTGGTTCCATTCCTGCTGCCCCAGGGCCTCTGCTGTTATTCCTCATCTCGGGAGTCTCAACATTCCAGAAAGTGAAGGCCGATCTCCCGGAGCACTCTGAGGTTTGGAAGTCGACCTTTCGGAGAAAGGAAATGAATCGCCAGGAACTATCTGAGGCAGGAAGATGGACCCCTCCAGGATTCCGTACCTGGAAGGTCCACCTGTAGATGATTCCCCATCCACTGCTGAGGTGTTGCAGGATTCCGGGTTGCCATCAGCCTCCATCCTGAGGCAGTTTCAGGAATTGTCCAGGTGAGACTCAGCATCTTCAGGCCATGTTGCTCCAAAGGTGTCTCCCACCGGAGACCTGGCCCTGCAGAGAATCAGACCTGTGGGGGAGTCGGACCTTCGTCTGCATCCGATTTGTGGTAGTGACAGTGAAGCAACGGCGATAGATTTCAAAGTCCTTTTCAACAGAGATGAGGAGGAATTTCTTCAGCCAGAGGGGGGGTGAATCTGTGGAACTCTTTGCCGCAGAAGGCTGTGGAGGCCAAATCACTGAGTGTCTTTAAGACAGAGATAGATAGGTTCTTGATTAATAAGGGGATCAGGGGTTTTGGGGAGAAGGCAGGAGGATGGGGATGAGAAAAATATCAGCCATGATTGAATGGCGGAGCAGACTCGATGGGCTGAGTGGCCTAATTCTGCTCCTATGTTTTATGGTTTATGGTCTTAAGAGGCAAGTGACTGGGAAGGGAATCTCTGGGTGGTGGTGTTCCCAGGTCTCTGCTAACCCTTGTCCTTCTAGATGGTAGAAGTTGTAAGGAGCTAGCTAAGGAGCCTTGGTGAGTTTCTACAGTGCACCTTAGAGTACAATCATAAAATTCCTGGAGTGGCCATTCGGCCCATCGAGGCTGCACGAACACTCTGAAAGACCTAGGCCCACACCTCTGCCCTATCCTCATAACCCTACCTAATTTGGTTTATGGGAGGAAACTGGAGCACCACGAGGAAACCCACGTAGACACGAGGAGAAAGCGCAAACTCAATGCAGCCACCCAAGGCGGGAATTGAACCCGGGCTCCTGGAGCTGTGAGGCAGCAGTGCTAACCACTGAGCTACCGTGCCGCCCCCATGTGGATGGTACACACACCTCGACTGTGCGTCAGTGCTGGAGGGGCTGACAGTGTGGATGGGATGCCAATCATGTGGGCTGCTTTGTCCTGGATGGTATCAAGCTGGAACCACATTCACCCAGGCGAGGGATGGAGCATAAAGACAGGCAGGGACATGTTACAGCGAAAGCTGCTGTCCGCTCGATGTAAAACTTTTCATCATTTCAAAAACCTCTTAAATCTCCCATTCACCTCCTGTAGTCTGATGGAAACAAAGCCTGTGCCTCAAAGTTCACCTGAATTTTGCTTTGAAAATAATGTTTCGGTTATCAGAGCTCAACAGTTTTATATATTAAATCCACAAACCAGTTCTGGAATCCATGGATGCGCAGCTAAAGGCAGCAAATTGGAAGGTTGAGAGGCCGCTGAACTGTTAGGTGTCCCTTCATTCATTAAACAAAGGCCTCCCAAGTGGACATAAAAATATGCCTTGGAACTATTATGAAGCAAAGGCGGAGAGTTATCTTGTGTGTCCCAGACCATATTTATCCTCAACTCACGTCACTAAAACAGATTGTCTGGCTCTTAACACACCTCCGCTAAATAGCTGCCATGTCCCCTCTATTATCGCACTGATGTAATTGGTTTTAAAGTGCTCTGGGGCATCCTGATGTTATGAAAGGTGCTATAGAAATGCAAGTTTTTCTTTCTACCTTCCTCCAAGGTGGACATTAAGTCCAGTTCTTTCCGTCAGCAATTTTTGTTACCTGCGTCGTTACGATGCCAATTTTCAAAACTTGCAAGCAAAGCTTCCAAGGAAATTGGCGCCTGGCTCTGTATTTCTCACACGGACTCATGAAGAAATAGTTCAGGTCTTCTCTCAATCTCCACTCTTCATCTGTTGAGTCCGCACTCGGGATTGTGGTGAACTGAAAGTCCATTGACTCGTTCAGGCAGGGGTTATTCGCTGACATGCCCAGCTGTTTTCTGCAAAGAAAGTCAAATCAAAGGTTTTTACAGAAACATCAAATCAGAAGGCGGTCACTTAGCCTCTCAAAAATGTTCTGCTATTCAATGAGATTGATTGAGAACTTCCGGTTGAGGTGATGCGGAGCTAAGCCGCACGTTCGGTAGCTCCCGCTATTTTCGGTCTTTTGGGCTCTTTTAAGGGCCCGTAGCGGTACTGGTTGGACTTTTCCCCGTGTGGTAACACTTCCTCTAAGATTCTCCACCAGTGGATGGCCTGGACCAGGAGCGGAGCTGTCAAAAAATCGGCTTTGGAGCAGAGAAAGGTGCGAGACAGGAAAGGCAAAATGGCGGGGGCGGGGAAGCAGCAGGTTGGCAGCAGTGGGCGCAAGAGCAGCGGGAGCTGCTTCAGCACTCCTTCAGGGAGCTGAAGGCAGAGATCCTGAAACCGTTTAAGGCCTCCCTGGACAAGCTCATGGCGACCCAGACGGCTCAAGGTGCGGAGATCCAAGAGCTTCGGCAAAAGGCCTCGGAGAGTGAGGACGAACTCCTGGGCCTGGCGGTGAAGGTGGTGTCCCACGAGGCGCTCCACAAGAAGTGGTCAGCGAGGATGGAGCAGATGGAGAACTGGGCCCGTCGGAAGAACCTGCGGATCCTGGGCCTCCCAGAGGGGCTGGAAGGTTCGGATTTGGGGGCCTATGTGTCTATGATGCTGAACTCGCTAATGGGCGCGGGGTCGTTCCAGGGACCCTTGGAGCTGGAGGGTGCCCATCGGGTGCTGCTGCGGAAACCCAAGCCAAACGAGCCGCCTCGGGCGGTGCTGGTCCGTTTTCACCGCTTCGTCGATCGTGAGTGTGTGCTGAGATGGGCGACGAGGGGCTGGTTTAGCTCACTAGGCTAAATCGCTGGCTTACCAAGCAGGCCAGCAGCACAGTTCGATTCCCGTACCAGCCTCCCCGGACAGGCGCCGGAATGTGGCGACTAGGGGCTTTTCACAATAACTTCATTGAAGCCTACTCGTGACAATAAGCGATTTTCATTTAATTTCATTTTGAGAAGGAGAGGAGTAGTAAGTGGGAGAATGCAGAGATCAGGATCTACCAGGAGTGCGGAGGTGGCAAAGAGAAGGGCTGGGTTTAACCGGGCGAAGGCAGTGCTCCACAAGAAGGGGGTCAAGTTTGGCCTGTTACAGCCGGCACGCTTGTGGGTCACTTATAAGGACCGCCAGCTCTATTTTGACTCTCCGGAGGGGGCCTGGACTTTCGTCCAGGCAGAGAAGCTGGACTTGAACTGAGGACTGGGGGCTGAGGAACGGTGTACACAGCCCGGAGGCTCTGTTCTCCTTGGAATCCTTTCGCTTTTATCGGTTCTATTTGATGATGTCTTTTTGCTGTTCTGCTTTTTCGCTTTTTGGGACTGTTATCTGTTTACTTGGGCGTTTTGTCACGTCTGGTTTTTTTTCTCTCTCACTGGTTGAGAGTTTGGGAGTGGTTCGCAGTCCTGTTGGGTCATGTGCCCGTCTTTTCCCGCGTGTCGGGGGGGGAGGGGGGTGGGGCTCGGGATGGAAGTGCGGGCTTCTCTCCCGCGCTGGAGGAGCAGTGGGCGGAGCCAGCACTGGGGGGAGGGGGGGGGGGGGGGCGCTGGTTGTGTTGAACTGGGGAGGGTCATTGGGGTGGCAGGAGCAGCCGGGGTCAGCAGGAGTCGGTTGACTTACGGAAGTACAATGGAAGGGGTTACACAGTTAGGGGGGGCCCGAACTTGGGGGGGGGGGGAGGTTTGGGGGGAGAATGGGGGGGGTACGGGGTTGCTGCTGGAATGGCCGAGAAGGAGCTGGAGCATGTAGCGGGGGTCGGGATGGGGGTCTGTCGCCGTGGGGAACGGGCTGAGCGGGGTGCGGGCACGTGGCGGACTGAGGAAGGGTAATGGTTAGTCGACGGGGGAGGGGGGGAGGTAGCCCCCTGATCTGACTGATAACCTGGAATGTGAGGGGACTGAATGGGCCGGTCAAACGGGCCCGGGTGTTTGCGCACCTGAAGGGGCTGAAGGCGGACGTGGCCATGCTTCAGGAGACGCACCTGGAGGTGGCGGATCAGGTTAGATTGAGGAAGGGCTGGGTAGGCCAAGTGTTTCATTCGGGGCTGGATGCAAAAAATCGGGGGGTGGCGATCCTGGTGGGGAAGAGGGTGTCGTTTGAGGCGTCGAAAGTGGTGGCAGACAGCGGCGGGAGGTATGTGATGGTAAGCGGCAAGCTGCAGGGGGAGCGGGTGGTGGGGTGGATCCATGGAGGTTTGCGAGGCTGAGGGCCAGGGAATTTTCATACTTCTCCCATGTGCATAAGGCCTATTCTCGGATTGATTTTTTCGTTATGAGTAGGGCGCTGATTGTGAGGGTGGAGGATGCTGAGTATTCGGTGATATCCATTTCTGACCATTCCCCGCACTGGGTGGACCTCGAGCTGGGGAGGAGAGAGACCAGCGCCCGCTTTGGCGTTTGGAGGTGGGCGGGCGGGTTTGAGGATGTATCGAGAGATACCTGGATACCTGGGGAGGTCCGAGTGGGGACGGTCTGGGAGGCGCTGAAGGCGGTGGTTAGGGGGGAGTTGATCTCCATTCGAGCCCATGGGGAGAGGAGAGAGCAGAGGGAGAGGGAGAGACTGGTAGGGGAGATGGTGAGGGTGGATAGGAGATACGTGAAGGCCCCGGAGGAAGGATTGCTGAGGGAGCGGCGTAGTCTCCAGGCTGAGTTCGACTTGTTGACCACCAGAAAGGCTGAAGCTCAGTGGAGGAAGGCACAGGCTGCGGTGTATGAATATGGGGAGAAGGCGAGCAGGATGCTGGCGCACCAGCTCCGCAAGCGGGATGCGGCCAGGGAGATTGGTGGAGTTAAGGATAGGGGATGAAATGTGGTGCGAAGTGGGGTAGACATTAACGGGGTCTTCAGGGACTTTTATGAGTAACTGTATCGGTCCGAACCCCCAGCGGAGGGGGGATGGGGTGCTTTTTGGATCGGCTGAGATTCCCGAGGGTGGAGGAGGGACGGGTGGAGGGACTGGGGGCGCAGGTTGAGCTGGAGGAGCTGGTCAAAGGGATAGGGAGCATGCAGTCGGGGAAGGCGCCGGGGCCGGATGGGTTCCCGGTCGAATTTTATGAGATGTATGCAGATCTGTTGGGCACCCTGTTGGTTAGGACCTTCAACGAGGCAAGGGAAGGGGGGGCTCTGCCTCCGACGATGTCTCGGGCGCTGATTTCCTTGATCCTTAAGTGGGACAAGGATCCCCTGCAGTGTGGGTCATACAGGTCGATCTTACTCTCAAATGTAGACGCCAAGCTGTTGGCGAAGATTTTAGCCACGAGGATAGAGGACTGTGTGCCGCAGGTTATCCACGAGGATCAAACGGGGTTCGTGAAGGGGAGGCAGCTGAACACTAACATACGGAGGCTCTTGAATGTTATAATGATGCCGGCGGTAGAAGGGGAGGCGGAGATAGTGGTGGCGATGGACGTGGAGAAGGCCTTTGATAGGGTTGAGTGGGGGTACTTATGGGAGGTGCTGGAAAGGTTTGGGTTTGGGGAGGGGTTTGTCAGGTGGGTGAGGCTGTTATATGAGGCCCCTTTGGCAGGCGTGGCCACGAATAGGAGGAGGTCGGAGTATTTTTGTTTATACCGAGGGACGAGGCAGGGGTGTCCCTTGTCCCCCCTGCTTTTTGCGCTGGCAATTGAGCCCCTGGCCATGGCGCTGAGGGAGTCGAGGAACTGGAGGGGGCTGGTGCGGGGTGGGGAGGAACACCGAGTGTCGCTTTATGCGGATGACTTACTGTTATATGTGGCGGACCCGGTGGTGGGAATGGGAATGCCGGAGGTGATGAGGATTCTCAGGGAATTTGGGGATTTCTCAGGGTACAAGCTCAACTTGGGGAAGAGCGAGCTGTTCGTTGTACACCCGGGGGACCAGGAGGGGGGATTGGGAGGCTCCCACTAAAAAGGGCGGAGAGGAGCTTCAGGTACATGGGGGTCCAGGTGGCCAGGAGCTGGGGGGCCTTGCATAAGCTTAACCTTACAAGGCTGGTGGAGCAAATGGAGGAGGAGTTCAAGAGATGGGACATGCTGTCGCTGTCTCTGGCGGGTAGGGTGCAATCAGTTAAGATGACGGTGCTCCCGAGATTTCTGTTCCTGTTCCAGTGCCTCCCCATCCTTATCCCGAAGTTCTTTTTCAGGCGGGTTAACAGGAGCATTACGGGGTTTGTGTGGGCGCACGGGACCCCAAGGGTGAGAAGGGTGTTCTTGGAGCGGGGTAGGGATAGGGGGGGCTGGCGCTGCCCAACCTCTGTGGGTATTATTGGGCTGCCAACGCAGCGATGGTGCGTAAGTGGGTAATGGACGGGGAAGGGGCAGCATAGAAGAGGATGGAGATGGCGTCCTGTGTGGGCACGAGCCTAGAGGCGCTGGTAACGGCGCCACTGCCGCTCCCTTCAACGAGGTATACCACGAGCCCGGTGGTGGCGGCTACCCTCAGAATTTGGGGGCAATGGAGATGGCACAGGGGGGAGGTGGGGGCCTCGATGGGGTCCCAGATACGGGGGAACCACCGGTTTGTCCCGGGGAGAATTGACGGCGGGTTCCTGAGTTGGCACAGGGCAGGTGTTAGGAGGTTGAGGGGCCTGTTTGTAGACGGGAAGTTTGCAAGCCTGGGTGAGCTGGAAGGGAAGTTCGGGCTCCCCCCGGGGAACACCTTTAGGTACATGCAGGTAAGGGCGTTTGTCAGGCGGCAGGTGGCGGAGTTCCCTCTGTTGCCGCCGCGGGGGATCCAGGACAGGGTGCTCTCGGGGGTATGGGTTGGAGAGGGGAGGATCTCGGCAACGTACCAAGTGATGCAGGAGGTAGACGAGGCCTCGGTGGAGGAGCTGAAGGGTAAATGGGAGGAGGAGCTGGGTGAGGAGATTGAGGAGGGGACGTGGGCGGACGCCCTTGGAAGGGTGAACTCCTCCTCTTCTTGTGCGAGACTTAGCCTCATACAGTTTAAGGTGCTGCATAGGGCTCACATGACCGGGACAAGGATGAGCCGGTTCTTTGGGAGCGAGGACAGGTGTATTAGGTGCCCGGGAGCCCAGCAAACCATACCAATATGTTCTGGGCATGCCCAGCGTTGGGGGAATTTTGGGAGGGCGTAGCAAGGACGGTGTCGAGGGTGGTAGGATCCAGTGTCAAACTGGGCTGGGGTCTCGCAATATTTGGAGTTGCAGAGGAGCCGGGAGTGCAGGAGGCGAAAGAGGCCGGTATTCTGGCCTTTGTGTTCCTAGTAGCCCGGCGGACGATTCTTCTTCAGTGGAATGATGCGAGGCCCCCAAGCGTGGAGGCCTGGGTCAACGATATGGCGGAGTTTATTAAATTGGAGAGGGTGAAATTTGCCCTAAGGGGATCAGTGCAGGGGTTCTTCAGGAGGTGGCAACCATTCCTAGATTTCCTGGCAGAATGATAGAAAAAGGCCAGCAGCAGCAGCAACCCGGGGGGGAGGGGGGGAGAGGGGGGGACCCGTCATTTTGTTTTGGGCTTAAGGGACGTGTATATTTGTTCTTTGCTAATGACGGGTGTTAATTTATTTCTTCTTTTTTGTATACATGGCGGGGGGGGGGGGGGGGGGGGGGGTTTGTTCTTTCTGTTCTTAGTATTTTCTGTTGTTGACATTTTGTGAAAATTTGAATAAAAATTATTTTTTTTAAAAGAGATTGATTGCTACATCATGGCTGATCTGTTTACAAACTCCATCCACCGACTTTGTCTCCAGCTCCCTTAATACTCTAATATAGCAAATGTAATTCTATCGTAGATTTTAAACTGATCTGAGCTAGCAGCGGCTTTTCTGAGAGAGAGCTCCACTCTTCTGCAGCCCTGGTCTGAAGCAGCTGTGGTACTGAAAACAGGCTGACAACACACATAGGCCAGGAACAGAAATGCCACATGAGGCTGAATTGATACTGGCCATCTGAAAGGAAACTCAAGTCAATACATAAACCCGTTATTGCTACATGGACTTTGTGATTACCTACTCACGTTTACACGAAGAACAAGGCCAGGCTATGAATATGTAACAAATTTCCAGACACAGGTGATCAACTTTGCAACAGGACAAAGAACAGACAAAATAAGCCATCAGACTCCATAATGGGCTATTAGCTGGTCAGATGAGGGTATTTCCGAGGACAATGAAGTTTGATTGAATCACCTTGGATGAACAGGAGTATCCTGTTTATTCCCATTAATGTGTTAGAGTCTGGATGGGACAACAGAACTCGGGCCAGTTGTGAGCGTATGACTATGACTCAATGCTAGCAGACCAGTATAAATGAAATGAAATGAAAATCGCTTATTGTCACAAGTAGGCTTCAAATGAAGTTTCTGTGAAAAAGCCCCTAGTCGCCACATTCCGATGCCTGTTCGGGGAGGCTGGTACGGGAATTGAACCGTGCTGCTGGCCCTCCTTGGTCTGCTTTCAAAGCCAGTAATTTAGCCCTGTGCTAAACCAGCACATCGGAACGGATATTTAGCGATAACCTGGGAGCCCCCCCCCCCCCCCCCCCCACAGGCACAGCCATCGCAAGGAGAAGGGACCCTGGATTCCAAGCCCAGAGACGATGTCCACATCGAGTGATCATAGTCTGGCCATCCTCCTTCACTAAGTATGAGTAATACCTCGAGCTCAGCTGTGAATCTGAGTCATATTTTGTGTGAGTGAGAATTCCCGGTCAGGGAACCGGAATTGAGAGTATAATTGGGCTAAACCGTGTGCCTGTTTTGCCCTTTGCTCATCTCGCAAGTAAAGGCACCTGGGTAAAATGCTTGAATAGCAAACTGGCCAAAGTGTCTGAGATTTTACAGAAACGACAAGGTGTTTCCAACCCTCCCTCCTGAATGGCTCTGATTTCAATGTCCCGTCCAGCTTTCTGTACACTCTTCCCAGCTTTAAAAACAGGAGATTGACCTACATTCCCTCCGGGCTGCTCGGAGACCAGCAATCTCACTGCCGGTCCAGCTTTATTCGATGTGGTATTGCAAATATGACGAGTGCAATAATTCACATGATGTTCTGACTCATCAACTCGCGTCCCCGAAATCTGTGTGCCAAAAAACCTAAAAACATCAACGACATCAGAATTTAGCTGGGCTCTTGAAAGATTTAGCTCATGCGTGGGCTTTCACTTCTGCTTTCCTTCCGAAACCCCTGAATTCTATCACCAAATGGTTCCCCTTGTTGTTTCACATCAGTAACCTCTCAGTGGAAAGATAATTGGAATGTGTTGTCCTCAGAACCCTCTGTGAGCGGTAGGACAGGTTCAATGGACTGAATGGCCTGCTCATCATCCAATATTTCAAACATATTACACAAGGGGTTGGTTTAGCTCACTGGGCTAAATCGCTGGCTTTTAAAGCAGACCAAGCAGGCCAGCAGCACGGTTCGATTCCCGTACCAGCCTCCCCGGACAGGCGCCGGAATGTGGCGACTAGGGGCTTTTCACAGTAACTTCATTTGAAGCCTACTCGTGACAATAAGCGATTTTCATTTTCATTTCATTTCAAGTGTTGACTGCAACAGCAAATCACCTCAGCTTCAAAATGGCCAAAGAAACGGTAAACCGGTTTTCCAGTCACTTTGGCCAAACCCAGATTTGCAAAATCCATTGAACAACTTATTTGAATTGTTGCCCTTCTTCCGTTTAATGAATAAATCAATCTCTCCTATTATGGTTGTTGGTATTATTTTCAAAGAGGAAACGCGAGCAAAGCTACCTCGTAAAACACAACTATAGCTTAGACGGTATGTAAATACATAAAGTTGATGAACATACAAAGGTTTAACATTTACAAAAGTCCTCTTTATTAGCAACAAACTTTAACACAGGGCGGGCTCTCCCCCCCCCCCCCCCCCCCCCCCCCAAACACTCGAGGGCTCGCACATCCTGCTGCTGGAGAACCCACCGGGGGTGGGGGGGTTCACCTCTGACGGAACTGGAAGATCACACTGGTGGGAAGGGCCGGATAATGCCACCTATAGTAAAACATCCCAAGGTACTTCGCAGGAGCCATTATCAAGCAAAATCTGACACAGGGCCACATAAGGAGATATTAATGCAGATAACCAAAAGGTTGGTCAAAGAGGTGGATTTTAGGCAGCGTCTCAAAAGAGAAAGGGGAGTTGGAGAGACAGAGGGACTTAGTGAGCGAACTCCAGAGTTTAGGGTCCAGGCTGAAGGCATAGTCATCGTAACTGTGGGTTTATTGAAGTTGCGCACACTGAATAGGTCAGAATTGGAGGAGTGCGGCAGAAACAGAAAGTTGTAGAGCTGGAAGAGATTACAGCGATGGGCAAGATTGATGAGGGATTTGAAAACAAGGATGGAAATTTTAAAATCAAGGCATTGGCAGAGCAGGAGCTGAAGTGTATCAATGAGCGCCTCTACATGTCCTGTCCCGGAAGCTATTGATTGTTAAACACCCAACAAGCATTCGGTTTGAACCTTCTTTGCCTGAGGCCGCTTTAAATTTGATTTTTATGTATTTGCATTGTTGGAGTGTGGTACCCATCTAGTCAATTACATTGTTAAAACAAATGTGCTGATCCCAACAGCAGAAAGTGTCAATTGGGATAATGGGGCAGCGATGTACAGACACTCGGCATGTCCTGAATTAAAGGACAGTCACGCATAAATGCACCAGGGCTTCTTTCAGGTCACCTCCATTGCCCAGAAACACAAGGCCAGCAAGCCTAGGCAAAACATATCAACTTGGAGGTTCCCCTCCAAGTCACTCACCATCCTGACTTGGAAATATATCGGCCGTTCCTTCACTGTCGCTGGGTCAAAATCCGGAAACTCCCTCCCTAACAGCACTGTGGGTGTACCTACACCTCATGGACTGCAGCCATTCAAAGGGCAATTAGGGATGGGCAATAAATGCTGGCTTAGCCAGTGAGACCCGTGCCCCCAGAATGGATAAGAAAAATAAGAGGGTTTTAAATCAACTTTACATAGCCAATCCCATCTCAAATAAAATGACAACTACAAACTAAACAGACATTAAAAACGGAGATTGGAGAGATGTACAGGTCAGTCAACAACTATGAAGATGAGAATAGGGTTAATCCTTCACTGGTGGGCAGTCCTGGTCACATCTTACCTGTTGTCTCCCTGCTTGGCTTGTTCAATTTCACTTTCAGTTTGAGCCCAACCTGGAATGTAAAAGATGTTGCCAGACCCCAGCGACTCAGGCAGTGAGTGTGGACTGACCCTCAGGACTGGGGTGTGGGATTTCCACCTCCTGCAGTTCACATTGAAGCTCCCACCTCCCCCCCCCCCCCCCCCTCTCTCTCCTGGAGGAGGCACTTCTGAAACTCGCTCAGTGCCGGAGTGTTCCGCAAGTCTCCAGTTCCTCCGGGGAACCAGCGCCCTCCCCCCCGCGGAGGAGCAGCCCCGGGCGGGGCATCAAAGCGGAGCCGAGCCGGAGGGCAACCCGCTCCAGAAGCTGGGATGGGGAGGGAGCTCAGAGTTACTGCACTGGGCAGAACGGCGCCAATCACTCCGGGAGGCTGCATCGGATAATAATAATAATTTGTGTGCACGGATCATTTGTATGTATGTGTTAGTTTGTATGTATGTGTATCTGTGTGCATGTGATAGTGTGTGTGCATGTTTGTGTGTCTCGGGGTATGTGTATCTGTGTTTATGTGCGTGTTTGTATACTGTATATTTGTGTATGCATGTGTGTTTCTGTGTATGTGTATCCATGTGTCTGCGTGCATTACATTGTATGTGTGTTTGTGTATGTACATACGTATGTGTATCTGTGTTTATGTGCGTGTTTGTATGTATATTTGTGTATGCATGTGTGTTTCTGTGTATGTGTATCCATGTGTCTGCGTGCATTACATTGTATGTGTGTTTGTGTATGTACATACGTATGTGTATCTGTGTTTATGTGCGTGTTTGTATGTATATTTGTGTATGCATGTGTGTTTCTGTGTATGTGCATCCATGTGTTTGCGTGCATTACATTGTATGTGTGTTTGTATATGTAGATACGTATGTGTATGTGTGGGTGTCTACACATTTGTGTGTATGTGTATCTGTGTGTGTGTCTCGGTGCATGTGTGTATGTGTATCTACGTTTATGTGCACGTGTTTGTATCTGTGGCACAGTGGTCAGCACTGCTGCCTCACAGCACCACGGACCGGGTTGAATGACTGGGTGAAGATTTCACTTTCTCCCTATGTCTGCGTGGGTTTCCTCCCATAGCCCAAAGATGTACAGTTTAGGTGGATTGGCCATGAAATATTGCCCCTTAGTGTGCAACGGTTAGGTGGAGTTACAGGGGTTAAGGTGGGGATTGGGTCTAGGTAGAAGGGTCGGTGCAGACTCAATGGGCCGAATAGCCTCCTTCTGTAGGGATTCTATGTGTTTGTGTATGTATGTGTGTTTGTATGTATGTCTGTGTGTATGTGGTTGTGGTGATAGGATTTGATCCTCATTCCCTGGACTGTACAGAGAATTGTTTCAATAAGAATCTCACAGGAATAATCTAGTATCCATTCCCATAAATATCCTGCCTCCAGTACCTATCACTGACCTTCAAAAACTTACTCAGATACTGAGAACACTTTTCCATGTCTGTGTGTGTATTTGAGCCTTGTCTCGTGAAACCATATCGGACACATTGCCTGAAAGGGTGAGGGAAGCAGGTTGACCAACAACTTGCAAAATTGGGGGAGTTGGTCAATACTAGAAAAGGAAATAGAAGGGAGAGAACTCCCTTTAAAGATGGGCTGAATGGACTCCTGTGCTATATTGTTCTATGACACATTGGGTTTCCCGAGTATCAACCGATCGTGCTCCCTTTTTACAGGGGCCACAACTATTAAGGAAAAGGAAATATTATTACACCCAGTGTCAATGATACACTCCTGACACAGGCACCTGGCAATCATGAATAGAATCAGCACACAAACACTTGGGTGCAGTGGCTATGCTACTGGAGTAGTAATCCAGTGGCCTAATCTAATGCTAATACAATTCATTAACACTGGGATAAAAGGCAGTCTCAGCAATGGTGACCATGTCATTACTTGATTGCTGTGACATCCCATCTGATTCACCAATGTCCATTAGGGAAGGAAATCAGCCGCCCTTACCTGGTCTGGCTTACATGTGACTCCAGACCCACAGCAATGTGGTTGACTCTTAACTGCCCTCTGAAATGGCCGAGCGACGTGCTCAGAAATGTTCAAGAAGGTGCCCAGGGTGATTGAGCATGGGTGATGAATGCCAGCGTCAGCGGAAACAACCACATCCCAGGTATGTTTTTTTTATATAAATGGTGGAAGAGAGGAAGGCAGCCAGAGGCGACCGCCCCCAGGAGTAGCACCAAGCCCGTGAGTGTGGGGGCTGCGGTGAATTATAAACACTAATAATCCACACTGTATCGTACAACATGTGTTGAGCCTGTACCTTGTACTAGATCATGTGTAGTTGCGCGGCTCTACCCATAGGGGGAGATGAGCTTGTACTGGGCTCCACCCTTGGCTCCGCCCATGGCTCCTCCCCCTAACCGGAAGTATAAAGGCTGCTGTTGTGAGCCTGCCTGCCTGCCAGTTCATCTGGAGTTCATCTCGTCACAGGCAGGCTCTGTTGTAAGATGATTAAAACCACTGTTCGCTTCTAACCACGTGTCGCATGAATTGATGATCTCATCATGGGCGTTCCTTTAATTAGCTTGGCATTTTTACACTGAACCTAAACAAAGGTCGAGAAGAAAATTCCATTCTCGGTTTTGGCTGGGGGGGGGGGGAGGGGAGAAGAGGTGTGGCATCACTTTTGATGGACCAATAACAGAGGGAGTGGGTGGCACCGGGAAAATTAAAAGTGGACCCTTTTAGCAAAAAAAAAATCACAATTATGATATTATCCAAACAAATAAAAAATAAGCATCAAGCAAAGAATACCTTCCCACTTAAACCAGCATTTTATTATCAAGTCAGCAATGTGCACAATACCCCGTGGTGCCCACAGGTGTGCAGGCTCCTTCAGCCAGCTTTTGTGTTTACGATGAGTCTGAACAAACGTTGCGAGGATAATTCTGTTCTCGTGGGGGAATTAAAAAGCTGTAACAGCTATTCTCAGACACTCAACCACCTGCAGCAGAATTGGTTCGGGTACTCCAGTGTCATTATGTGAAAGAAGAGGTGGTGTTCCGGTTGCCAATTCCACCTGCCTGCCCTGGAGTCGAAGATCAATTCCTTGGACACTGCGTTAAACAAAGTCAGGAGAAATGCCAATGGGGAATTCAGATACAGGCGTCTTTACATTTCATTTCCTGTGATTGCTCCTGGTTATCAGTTAGGAAAAATGCTGGAGAGAGGATGTGGGCATCGCTGGCTAGACCAGCATTCATCGGCCATCCCTAATTGCCCTTGAGAAGGTGGTGGTGAGCCGCCTTCTCAAACCCCTGCAGTCCATGTGGTAGGTGCACCCACAGTGCTGTTAGGGAGGGAGTTTGACCCAGAATTAGTGAAGAAATGGTGATATAGTTCTCAGTCAGGATGGAGATTGACTTGGGCGGGTAATCTGTAAGTGGTGGTGTTCCCTTACATCTGCTGCCCTTGTTCTTCTAGGTGGTAGAGGTAGCGAGTTAGGAAGGTGGTGCAGTGCATTTTGTAAATGGTGCACACGGCTGCCAACGTGTCTCGGGAGTGGAGGGAGTGAATGTTTAAGGTGGTGGGTTATGTGCAAATTAATTGGGCTGCTTTGTCTTGATGACGTTAAGCTAAGTGTTGCTCGGACTGTATTCATCCAGGCAAGTTGAGAGTGTTCCATCACAGTCCTGACAAGTGCCTTGTAGATAGTGGACAGGCTTTGGGGAGTCAGGTGGCAAATTACTCGCTGCAGGATTCCTAGCCCCTGACCTGCTATTATAATCACAGTATCAATTCAGTTTATGGTCAATATTAACCCCAAGGATGTAAATTGTGGGGGGATTCAACAATGTTAATGCCATTGAATGTCAAGGGCAATGGTTAGATTTTCTCTCCTGAATAGTGCCCAGGTCTTGCTGCATATGGGCATGGACTGCTTCAGTATCTGAGGAGTCGCGAATGGTGCTGAACATCAGCAAACGTCCCCACTTCTGACATTATAAGAACATAAGAACATAAGAACTAGGAGCAGGAGTAGGCCATCTGGCCTCTCGAGCCTGCTCCGCCATTCAATTAGATCATGGCTGATCTTTTGTGGACTCAGCTCCACTTTCCGGCCCGAACACCATAACCCTTAATCCCTTTATTCTTCAAAAAACGATCTATCTTTACCTTAAAAACATGTAATGAAGGAGCCTCAACTGCTTCACTGGGCAAGGAATTCCATAGATTCACAACCCTTTGGGTGAAGAAGTTCCTCCTAAACTCAGTCCTAAATCTACTTCCCCTTATTTTGAGGCTATGCCCCCTAGTTCTGCTGTCACCTGCCAGTGGAAACAATCTGCCCGCATCTATCCTATCTATTCCCTTCATAATTCTAAATGTTTCTATAAGATCCCCCCTCATCCTTCTAAATTCCAACGAGTACAGTCCCAGTCTACTCAACCTCTCCTCATAATCCAACCCCTTCAGCTCTGGGATTAACCTAGTGAATCTCCTCTGCACACCCTCCAGCGCCAGTACGTCCTTTCTCAAATAAGGAGACCAAAACTGAACACAATACTCCAGGTGTGGCCGCACTAACACCTTATACAATTGCAACATAACCTCCCTAGTCTTAAACTCCATCCCTCTAGCAATGAAGGACAAAATTCCATTTGCCTTCTTAATCACCTGTTGCACTTGTAAACCAACCTTCTGTGACTCATGCACTAGCACACCCAAGTCTCTCTGAACAGCGGCATGCTTTAATATTTTATCGTTTAAATAATAATCCCGTTTTCTGTTATTCCTACCAAAATGGATAACCTCACATTTGTCAACATTGTATTCTATCTGCCAGACCCGAGCCCATTCACTTAACCTATCCAAATCCCTCTGCAGACTTCCAGTATCCTCTGCACTTTTCGCTTTACCACTCATCTTAGTGTCATCTGCAAACTTGGACACATTGCCCTTGGTCCCCAACTCCAAATCATCAATGTAAATTGTGAACAATTGTGGGCCCAACACGGATCCCTGAGGGACACCACTAGCTACTGATTGCCAACCAGAGAAACACCCATTTATCCCAACTCTTTGCTTTCTATTAATTAACCAATCCTCTATCCATGCTACTACTTTACCCTTAATGCCATGCATCTTTATCTTATGCAGCAACCTTTTGTGTGGCACCTTGTCAAAGGCTTTCTGGAAATCCAGATATACCACATCCACATTCACTCCCTCCACTCCCATGGAGGGAAGGTCATTGATGAGGCAGCTCAAGGTGAATGGGCTTAAGACACGCCCCTGAGGAACACCTGCAGTGATGTCCTGAAACGAAGATGATTGACTGCCAACAGCCACAACCATCTTCCTTTGTGCCAGGTATGACCCCAACCAGCGGAGAGTTTTCCCCAAATCCCAGTGACTCCAGTTTTACTAGGGCTCCTTGATCTTACTGTCAGTCAACTGCTGTCCTGATGCCCAAAGCAGTCACTCTCACCTTAAGAGTTCAGCTCTTTAAAGATTATTATTATCTAAACATGGATTAAAGTGTCACATGTAGGCTTACATTAACTTTAGAATGCAAACTGCTAATAATAATGACATTAATGATCATCTTTATTATTGGCATAAGATCACAAGTAGGCTTACCTTAACACTGCAATGAAGTTACTGTGAAAAGCCCCTAGTCGCCACATTCTGGCGCCTGTTCAGGTACAGAGAATGTCCAATTCACCTAACAGCAAGTCTTTCGGGACTTGTGGGAGGAAACCGGAGCACCCGGAGGAAACCCATGCAGACACGGGGAGAACGTGCAGACTCTGCGCAGGCAGTGACCCAAGCCGGGATTTGAACCCAGATCCCTGGTGCTGTGAAGCAACTGTGCCAACCAGTAAACGCTGTAATGGGGAGCTGAGTGACCCTGGGCAGAACCCAAACTGAGCACTGGTGAGCAGGTTATTGCTGAGTAAGTGCTGCCTGATAGCACCATCGCTGGCTGCTTTAATTCGCTTGGCTGGCGGGATTAGTGTGATAAGGTTATTTGAGTGCAGGCTGTGGGGAGGGTTGGCACGTGAGAGCCATGTGAGAAACCTACAGGAATAAATCCAATTGGAGTTGACAAGGAGGGAGGAACGAACGTTGCCAGAATTAGGAGAGACAGCAGGGTGGACAGTCAGCTTTCACAGCAGCAGAGGAGATACCACTGAGCCTTAAAGATGGAAATGTTAAAGTTTGTAGGAAATCTTTACTTTGCTCATAATTTGCACAAGGGAACATTAGATCACCTGCTCGTTATACAACTCCACTCTTCTTTATGTGGCCTCAACTCTATCTTAGCAACATCTCTTTCAATGTTTCCTGCCACACCTGGAATATGGTGTACAGTTTTGTTTCTCTAATTTTGGGGGTGATATACTTATATTAAAAACACTTCCAAGAAGGTTCATGGGATGATTCCTGGGATAAATGGCTTCATCGTATGAGGAACGGGTTGAGCCTATGCCCCCTGGAATTTAGAAGAATGAGAGTTGATCTTATTGAAATATACAAGATCCTTGCGGGGACACGAGAGGGTGCTGAGAGGATGTTTCCCCTTGTGGGAGGGACCAGGACTCGGGGTCACAGTTTGAAAATAAGGGGTCTCCCATTTAAGATGGAAAATGAGGAGAATTTGTGCTCTCAGAGTTGTGAGGCTGTGGACCTCTCTTCCCCAGAGAGTGATGGAAGTTGGCAAATTGAATATTTTTAAGGCTGAATTAGTTAGATTCCGGTCTGAGTATAAGGGGCAGGCAGGAAAGTGGAGTTAAGGACCCAATCAGATCAACCATGATCTTATTAAATGGGAGAGCAGGCTCGATGGGCTGAATGGCCCACTTTTATGATATCAAGATACGGCTGAAAGCACTGGATACAGCAAAGGCTATGGGCTGTGACAACATGCCGGCAATAGTACTGAAGACTTGTGCTCCAGAACTTGCCGCACTTCTAGCCAAGATGTTCCAGCACAGTTACAACACCAAGAAATCTTACAACACCAGGTTAAAGTCCAACAGGTTTATTTGGAACCACTAGCTTTTGGAGCGTAGCTCCTTCATCAGGTGAATACTGCCCCACTCTCCTCTCCTTCATCAGCAAAGTGATAGCTTATCATTATTCAACAGCTAAATAGTTATATTTAAAATATTATCATCCTCGTATTGCGTAACATTCAGTGCTCTTGATACCACTCTCCACCATCTTTATAAGTTTGTATTTTCTAAGGGACTCCCTCAACTTTATATTGTTGACAGTTTAGCACATTTATCAATTTAGTTTTTTGTTGTTTTGTTCCTGCACAAAGAACAAAGAACAATACAACGCAGGAACAGGCCCTTCAAGTCTGTACTGGTCATGATACCAACCTTGGCCAAAACCCTCAGCACTTCCTTGTGCCTTATTCCCCGAAACCCATCCTATCCATGTGTTTGCCAAGATGCTTTTTGAACGTCTTTAATGTATCTGCATCCACAACCTCCCCTGGCAACGCGTTCCAGGCACTCGCCACCCTCTGTGTAAAAAACATCCTGCCTCGCACATCTCCTCTAAACAGGTTTACATGGACCGTAAACCTGTGCCCCCTGGTGCCTGACCCCTCCACCATCGGAAAGAGTGCCTGCCCATCCACTATCATTGCTCCTCATAATCTTGTAGATCTCTATCTGCTCACCCCTGAATCTCCGTCGTTCTGAAGGGTGGCATGATGGCACAGTGGTTAGCACTGCTGCCTCGCAGCTCCAGGGTCCCAGGTTCAATTCCGGCCTCGGGTTACTGTCTCCGTGGAGTTTGCACGTTCTCCCCGTGTCTGTGTGGGTTTCCTCCGGATGCTCCAGTTTCCTCCCACAGTCCAAAGATGTGCAGGTTAGGTGGATTGGCTATGCTAAATTGCCCTTAATGTCCAAAAGGTTAGGTTGAGTTTCTGGGTTGCAGGGATAGGGTGGAGGTGTAAGCTTAAGTAGGGTGCTCTTTCTAAGGGCCGGTGTGGGCTTGATGGGCCAAATGGCCTCCTTCTGCACTGTAAATTCTATGTCCTATGTTCAGTCCGAGTCTATTCAGCCTCTCCACATAGCTAACAGGAGGGGTGTGGTTAATAGTACAGATGCATTGAAGGAGAAGCCTATGAGAGAGAAAGGAATAAATGTATAGCAGCTGTATAGAACCTTAGTTAGGCCACACTTGGAGTATAGTATTCAATTCTGGTCACCACACTACCAGAAGGATGTGGAGGGTGCAGAAGAGATTTACCAGGATATTGCCTGGTATGGAGGGCATTAGCTATGAGGAGAGGTTGAATAAACTCGGTTTGTTCTCACTGGAATGACGGAGGTTGAGGGGCGACATGATAGAGGTCTACAAAATTATGAGGGGCATAGACAGAGTGGATAGTCAGAGGCTTTTTCCCAGGGTAGAGGGGTCAATTACTAGGGGGATAGATTTAAGGTGCGAGGGGCAATTAGAGGAGATGTACGAGGCAAGTTTTTTTTTTACACAGAGGGTAGTGGGTGCCTGGAACTTGCTGCCAGAGGTGGTGGAAACAGGGATGATAGTGACATATAAGGGGCATCTTTATAAATACATGAATAGGATGGGAATAGAGGGATACGGACATAGAAAGTGTAGAAGATTTTAGTTTAGACGGGCAGCATGGTCAGCACGGGCTTGGAGGGCCGAAGGGCCTGTTCTTGTGCTGTACTTTTCTTTGTTCTTTGTTCTTTGTATAGGCTGAGGTGAAGAGGGGTTAAAGGAGGAGGCTTGTGTGAAACATAAACCAGCCCATGACCTGTTACGATGCTGGAGACCATCTTAGACGAATGCTATTCTGTGAATGCACTACCGAGATTCGGGGCTCAATTACCCTTTTCAATAGTTTTGTGAGATATTTTTTTCCAATGTACACGCTTCATGCTTAAGCCTTTCACTTTAAGATCACAGCAGAGGTATATCAATTTCAGCCTGCAAACGTACGTGCATTATTACACATCCCCGATTCCCATCAACTCGAATGTTTATCCTGTTAAACTGCAGCTTTCATTTTTAAGATATAAATTCCAAAATTATTTCCAACCAACATATATTTATGTACAACATTCATGTCAAACTACCGTCAAGTATTATGGTTTTAACTGTTCGTCCGCACTGTCCACTGTGCAGTAAAGGTGGATGGTTTAAAACAGAATTAAATAAAAACATTTGGAGTCTCTTGTAGCTCACAACACAATTAAGTTTAATCATCCAATCTAGTTCCGCTAGCTTATCAGCAAAGTAAATATCAGTTATCTGACTAAATATATAAATGTGGTTTACAGCCAGTTAATCATTAAACAGTGGATAAAAGCAAATTACTGCGGATGCTGGAATCTGAAACAAAAGAGAAAATGCTGGAAAATCTCAGCAGGTCTGGCAGCATTTGTAGGGAGAGAAACGAGCTAACGTTTCGAGCCCGATGGCTCTTTGTCAAAGCTAACAGACAGAGAAAGTGGGAAATATTTATACTGAGGAGTGAGAATGAAAGATGAGTCATAGCCACAGAAACCCAGGGAAACCGGGTGCTAATGGCCACAGATACCAAGGGGAAAGAGTGCGAATGGCAGTCTCCAGAGAGAACAAAAGATGTGAAAGGTCAAACAGCAGAGAAACTGATGTGGAGAAGCCGGCATTGGACTGGGGTGAACACAGTAAGAAGTCTTACAACACCAGGTTAAAGTCCAACATGTTTGTTTCAAACACTAGCTTTCGGAGCACTGCTCCTTCCTCAGGTGAATGAAGAGGCATGTTCCAGAAACATATATATAGACAAATTCAAAGATGCCAGACAATGCTTAGAATGCGAGCATTTGCAGGTAATCAAGTCTTTACAGATCCAGAGATAGGGGTAACCCCAGGTTAAAGAGGTGTGAATTGTCTCAAACCAGGACAGTTGGTAGGATTTTGCAAGCCCAGGCCAGATGGTGGGGGATAAATCCCATAACCGGGACCTGGGATTCATGTCGCATTACATTCATCCCCCACCATCTGGCCTGGCCTTGCAAAATCCTACCAACTGTTCTGGCTTGAGACAATTCACACCTCTTTAACCTGGGGTTACCCCTATCTCTGGATCTGTAAAGATTCAATTAACTGTAGGTGGGAAATCACGGTCGAGGAAGAAGGAAAAGGTTTTCAAAGCACCATTTTGGAAAGTGGTATCATCGGCGCAAATGCAACGGAGGCGAAGGAGTTGAGAGAAAGGGATGGAGTCCTTACAGGGTGTAGGGTGGGAAGAGCTGTAGTCCAGGTAGCGGTGGGAGTCAGTGGCTTGTCATTAAACAGTGCCATGTTTCAAAAGTGACATATATATGCGAACGGATTTGAGCCAGGAGGCCATTCTGCCCCTCGAACCTGTTCTGCTGTTCAATAAAATCATGGTTGATCTCATTTTAACTGATGATGATCGTGTCCATCGGATTGTGGCCTTAACTCCAATTTCTTCCTACCTGCTTCACTCTTTGGCTCCCTTGTCAATTAAGAACGCAAGGACCAAATTAAGAGCCTTAAAAATATTCAATAATAGTAATCATTATTATTGTCACAAGTCAGCTTGCATTAACACTGCAATGAAGTTACTGTGAAAACCCCCTAGTCGCCACACTCTGGCTCCTGTTCGGGTACACAGAGGGAGAATTCAGGATGTCCAATTCGCCTAAAAAGCACGTCTTTCAGGACTTGTGGGAGGAAACCGTAGCGCCCGGAGGAAACCCACGCAGACACGGGGAAAACGTGCGGGCTCCGCACAGACTGTGACCCAAGCGGAAATCAAACCCGGGACCCTGGCGCTGTGAAGCAACAGTGCTAACCACTGTGCTGCTGTCCCTAAGGACTGAGAGGGATTTTGAAGTGTGTTTTAGGGAGTGGAGTTTGGAGGTTCCCACATGACATTCATCTGGGGGGATTCAGAGAAGAAATCCACAGACACTATCTTGGGGTCAGAGTGGCTTGTGTCTATTTGACCACAGTCATCTTGTGTGATTAAAAGAGACTTTGTGCAAATAAGATCATTGTAGATTAAGATGTGCTTTGCGTACCATGTTAATCCTAAAACCAGTGTATAATGGTGAAACTGAGGGGGGCGGGGGAGAAAGACTAAAGTCATATTATATCATCGTCCAATTTTTTGATGTTATCTTTTTGGCTATTAAAACTAATTAGCAGTCTTGTTACTCTATTCCTCCACATTTCATGAAAAATAAAATTTCCGTCTTTTGAGCCAGGGTTCTATTCTGGGATCTTCCCATCTAATAATATCAACTGCGATCGTAATACCCCCCAGTTCTAGTCTCTCCCAAAGGGAAATATCATTTCAGCATCCACACTGTCAAATCCCCTCAGTATCTTATATCATTTATAAAGATCGCCTCTCATTCTTCTAAACTCCAATTCAGTCAAATAGGTTTCTTTGAACTGCTACTAATCCATTTATGTTCCAAAATAAGGAAACCATAACCGTTTATAATACTCTAGATATGGTTACACCAAAACTCTGGCAAAATATCCCTGCTTTTATATCCCATTCCCCTTGCAATAAACAACAACATTCCATTTCTCTTCCTAATCACTTGCTGCATCTGCAGACCAACTTTTCCCAATTCATGTATCAGGACACCTGGGTTCCTCTGGAGGACCAGGTTCTACAATCTCGCTACATCCAAATGATTTGCTGCTTTTCTATTTTTCCTGCCAAAGTGGACAAGTTTACATTTTCCCACATTATACTCCATCTGCCAAATATTTGCCCACTTACTTACCTTTCTATATCCTTTTGCAGACTCTTTTATGTCCTCTTCGCAAGTTAGGCTGTTCCGGCCCCACCACAGCAGGTTCACCCTCGGTGGATGGGGTGAGCCATTCAAATGTCCCTTGACAACTACAGGATTGAAAGATCCCACTGATGGGAGAGGCTGGAAAACCACACCCTTACATTCACCTATCTTTTGTATCAGCAAATTTAGCAACCGTACATCGGTCCCTTCATTGAAGTCACACTAATCACTGTGGCACTCCCCTCGTCACGTCTTGCGACCTGAAAAATTACCCATTCATACATTCTCTACATTTCCTATTAGCTAACAAGTCTTCCATCCGTGCTAATATGTTATCCCTTACACCACCAGCTCTTAATTTGCATAGTAACACCAGCTTTTCAAAAGCCTTCTGGAACTCGAAGTACACCACATCCACTGGTTCTCCTTTATCTATGTCGCTTGTTTCTTCCTCAAAACCAATTCATTAATCAAACATGATTTCCCTTTAGCAAATCATGTTGACTCTGTTGGATTGCATTGAAATTTTCTTAGTGCCCTGCTATAACTTCCTTAATAATAGGTTTGTGCTTTTACTATAACAGATGTTAACCTAACTGGCCTGTAGTTTCATATTTTGTCTCTCTCCTCTCTGGAGTAGGGGAGTCACATTCACTACTTTTCAATCCGATGGGACTTTTCCAGAATCTAGGGAATTTTGGAAAGTTAAAGTGAATGCATGTACTACACCAGCAGCGACTTCCTTAAAGGCCATAGGATGAAGTCCATCAGGACCTGGGGACTCGTCAGCTTTCAGTTCCAATCGTTTTCTCAGTCCCCTAGTTTTTCCTCCCTTTCACTTCCTGATCACATTTATTTCTGGGATGTTATCTTCTATGGTGAAAACAGACTCAAAAATGTCCGTTCAATTTATCCCTTATTTTCCATTAGTCCCTCAGGCTCTCACTCTCTAGGGGAGGAACATTCACTTTTCTGGCTACTTTCTCTCTTGCTCTAACTTCACAGAAATGTTACGATGCAGAATTTGTCTCATTACGTCTGCACCAGTTCTTCATACATGCATCATGACTTAGTGCCATACTTTCGGACCCTGCACATCTATTCGAACTACCATCAAATTCGGTCTAGAGTGCCTCAATGGAACCTGCCTCCACCACAATTCCAGGCCGTGCATGCTGGGTTTAAAAGCTTTTATCACACATCACATTTATTTATTTTGCAAATCACCTTGTGTTCCTGCCCTCTCGTTCTTGACCCTTTTACCAGCTGATGGAACCATCAATTCACCAGACACGCGTTTCCGATGTGAATCTAGGCTTTAATCAACTTACTTCAGAGCCAGCCTATTACCCGTTGATGAACTCGTAGTGACCCAGGCTGACTCTGGACACGGATACTTATACAGCTGCACTAGGGGGAGGAGTCGTGGGCAGAACCAAGGGTGGATCCCAGTACAAGTTCCTAAGTGCTCCCAGCGCTACTCCCCCTAGTGGTAGAATGGCGCTACTGTGCTTACAATAACAGTGTGAATTAGTATATATACATTCATATATTACATTCACCACACCAGCAGGAACAATTTCTCCCCCGTCTACTCTGTCCAGCCCCTCATGATTTTGAGCATCTCAGTCAAATCTCCTCTCAGCCTTCTTCCCTCTAAGGAGAACAGTCCCAACCTCTCCAATCTAACTGAAATTGCTCATTCCTACAACTATTCTTATATACCTCTCCTGCATTCTCTCCTTATTAATCTTTTAAACATTTTTTTGATGTGCTTCATATTCTGTCCAATCTTCCGACCTTTGCAGAATATTTTTCTTTCAACTTGATACTATCTTTAACTTCCCTAGTTAAGACAAAGATCGTGCAACCTTCCCATTAAATCATAGAATTTACAGTGCAGAAGGAGGCCATTCGGCCCATCGAGTCTGTACCGGCTTCTGGAAAGAATGAAATGAATGAAATGAAAATCGCTTGTCACGATTAGGCTTCAAATGAAGTTACTGTGAAAAGTCCCTAGTCGCCACATTCCGGCGCCTATTCGGGGAGGCTGTTACGGGAATCGAACCGTGCTGCTGGCCTGCTTGGTCTGCTTTCAAAGCCAGCGATTTAGCCCTGTGCTAAACAGCTAAAGAGCACCCTACCCAAGGTTAACACCTCCACCCTATCCCCACAACCCAGTAACCCCACCCAACACTAAGGGCAATTTTGGACACTACGGGCAATTTATCATGGCCAATCCACCTAACCTGGACATCTTTGGACTGTGGGAGGAAACCGGAGCACCCGGAGGAAACCCACGCAGACACGGGGAGGATGTACAGACTCCGCACAGACAGTAACCCAAGCTGGAATCGAACCTGGGACCCTGGAGCTGTGAAGCAATTGTGCTATCCACAATGCTACCGTGCTGCCCATAAGTCTTCCATTTGCTCTAGAATGCATCTATTCTGAATATGCTGAAATTCTTGCTTCAACCCTGCATTTAAACATAGCTTCTATGTGCTGGTGCACTCATTGTAAAACACCACCGACTAACCTGGGATTGACGGTTGTAAGGTTAATGATTCCCTTGTTGCCCTTTACAACAAACCAGTTAAAGAAAGCATTCTGTTGTTTCGTCCCTTCCGACTGATATGCTCTCGACCTCCAATAACATAGCGGCTGAGGTGTCGCTGACACCAAAGTTACTTCCTTTAGATTTCTCTTTTTCAAGTTTGCACACACAAAAAAAAAGACTTCAAAATTCTGATAAAGACCAACCACGCAGTAACGGCAACAGGAAGTGCAGCGCTGGTTCAAAGCTTGCAACTTTACAGTACAAGGGTGATGCACTGCAACCGATACAACAGGTTCCAAAGTTACATTTCTTATGAAATGAAAATCGCTTATTGTCACGAGTAGGCTTCAATGAAGTTACTGTGAAAAGCCCCTAGTCGCCACATTCCAGCGCCTGTCCGGGGAGGATGGTCGCACTTTAACAAATCAAAAGACCATAAGATATTGGAGGAGTAGGCCACTCGGCCCATCGGGTCTGCTCCGCCATTCAATCATAGCTGATATTTTTCTCATCCCCATTCTCCTGCCTTCTCCCCATAACCCCTGATCCCCTTATTGATCAAGAACCTATCTATCTCTATCTTAAAGACACTCAGTGATTTAATCCCAGCATAATGTCCAGACATTTGGTCAAATAAATAAATTCATTATTAATAATAAGACGACCATCTATAAAACAGCAAAAACAAACTATTCAAGAATGGAAAAAATAAACATTATAGAACTGGAAAAGTTGCCACAATGCTTCACACAGCATTCCATTTTAAAATTCACTCTGCTCTTTACGGCTGAATGATCTTTTCTTAAAAAACATGAAAATACCAAATCTATCACGATTTCCTAACCATCTAAAACCTCATGGGACATGTTCTGTGATCATTAATGGAACACAAGGTCAATGGCTTACAGTTCAACAGAGAACTTCTTCCAAAAATGGACTGACAGAATTGAACTCTTTTTGTATTGAAGCTAATGGGTTACTAAAGATACTGAAACCTGTGCTGAAGGACAGAGTTCAGGTGCAGGCCCACAATACCACTACGTTTTAGATCAGTGTGGGGTCCATGGAGTCTCCAGAAATTAACTAACCTCATAGACACCACTGTGAGCAACCTGATAAATCTAATGGTAATAACCTACAAGTTTGAAAAAATATATAAAGATATCAATTTTAAAAAACTGGATGTGGAAAATAGGACAGCAAAATAAAAATCTAATTAGATATTGAAAAGTCAGTTTGTTTCCCAATTGGTTTGGGTGATGGATGATGGGATAGAAGGAGTTGCACATCCAGGCAGAGAGATTTAGGGCTGGATTCTCCGGTCGTCGATGCCGAGATCGCGCTTGGCGATCAGCCTGAGAATCACGGTTCCTGACCCCGCCGTGGTGGGGGGGGGGGGGGAGGGGGGGGGGTGTGTGATCCGCCGGCAAGGGGGACATTATCTGGTGCAGGGGGGACTAGGGGAGGGGGGGGGTGGTGTCCGGGGCGCACGAGCCGGCCAAAAGGGGGGAAGGGGGGGGGGGGGGGCAACTATTTCACGGGCCTGGTCCGCGAGCGGTCAGCACCATGTAGCCCGGCACAGCCATTGTAGGCCACCGCCATGCGGATGCCCAGCCACGGAACCGTCAATTCTCCGGGCCGTATCAGCAGCTGGAGCCGGGTCCTCTACACTATTGGCATGCTGGCCCCAGCAAAGCAGGGAATCAGCGGCCTTTTGACACCATTTTCTCCTGGAGTAAAACGCCACCGTTCCCACGCCGGCGTGGGGACATACCCCAGAATCGGAGAAGCCAGCCCTTATGAGCTGTTAGGTCCTAGCAGGCTCCTCTGCTGGTAGCCAGGTGTAAGGTAGCCTCAAGTGGACAAAATGCACAAAACAATTTTCAATATACGACGATGGATGGGCATGTCAGGCGAGCAATGGCGAGTGTGGGGACAAAGCAATTGCTGGCACAAGATTGTGTGATGACACCTCCAGGAACTCTTCCAACCAGCGTGGTCAACCATAAATCAATAACTTGAAAAGCCCCAACTATAAAGCTCGAGTGCATAACTTCCTGATTACAGAGAGACTTTATGCAATACTGAGAGACAGCCACATTATCTGGGCCATAACACTATCTGATGAGCATGAAGTGATCCGAATGTCCAAAACAATATTTTCCCCACTCAACCAGGAGTTCAGCTTCTGGGTCGGCGTGGTATTTTCCACTAACAGCATGCTGCCGTCAGTTCAGAAACATTACGACACAATTGAGCAACGTTGCATATGAATTTCAGTGCTGGGTATCTAGGCAATACATCCCAGTGGATGGCTGACGAGAACAAATAGCATGTTTCTTCAGTTGTTCATTACAGACAGAGTGCAGACCGTACTCAACCAGCCCATGCTTATAAAGTGCAGCAGTGGTGGAGGGAATGAATGTTGACAGTGGTGGGTGGGGTATCCATTCAGGTGCCATTTTTCCCCTGGATGGTGTCAAGCGTTTGAGTGTTGTTGGAGCTGCACTCATCCAGGCAAGTGGAGAGTATTCCACCACACTCCTGACTTGTGCCTGGTTACATGTAGATGGCTTTGAAATGAAATGAAAATCGCTTATTGTCACGAGTAGGCTTCAATGAAGTTACTGTGAAAAGCCCCTAGTCACCACATTCCGGCACCTGTCCGGGGAGGCTGGTACGGGAATCGAACTATGCTGCTGGCCTGCTTGGTAAGCCAGCGATTTAGCTGAGTGAGCTAAACCAGCCCCTAGTGAGCTAAACCAACCCCTTTGGGGAGTCAGATGAGACACTGCGTTCAGAGTCTCCAGCCTCTGGCCTGTGTTTGTAGCCACGGTGTTTACAAAGCTCATCCCTGTTCAGTTTCTGGTCAATGGTAACCCCTGGACCTTGATTCTGCTGATGGTGTGAAGTAAGCAATTCTTGGTCTGAATTGTATTGGGAAAGGGCAATGTAATATTACAACACAAGAAACCAAAGAGTGTTACCTGGGTGGAAAGTAGCTATTCTGGTATAAAAGGAACTTAAATATAGCAATTAGCGGAACAACCGGATGATTCAAGGCATTTCTATCTTGAGTGAAGTGTGAACGAAGAGGGGAATAGTTTTATTGTGCACCATCGCCCAAATCTATGTTTGATTATTTGATCATCAACTCCATACACATATCTAAAACTGCATTCACGGAAGTTAAACTCATTTTGAACAGCCTGCTATAGAGTTGGCTCATTAAACAAATCCCATCGTAATCATAAAGTGTGACCTATGGGTTGTAAAATTACATCAGGTTTTTCCTCAGCTTCCGTGTATTTAGACAAGTAACCATGCATTTTCACAGACATCTCTTCATTGTAAATTATGGAGCTGGTGCCACTGAAGACCCCATCTCGTTCCAGGAGACTGGGCTTGTCGGGGGAAAAAAAAAAGGTTTTTTGCAGCTACTTATCGTCCTCCGACCCAGCGGTCACCTCAGTGGGTAAACTCTAGCCTCAGAGTAGCCCCACACTGCAGACTGTAGGACATGTCAACACTCCCAGTATGGGACTCGGAGTGCTGCACTGAGATCTACTTCAAACAAGATATTAAAACCTGTTCAGTCCTCCCAGGTAAGAGTTCATTTTACTATTTTCAAAAGAGCAGGTGAGTTCTCCCTAGCTGCTAAGCCACTATTTATCTTGCAAACAACAATATTTTTTAAAAAACGGTCATTTACCGTGCAGAGATTTTTTGTATATAAATTGGTTGCCATATTTCTGCCATTGTCTAATGATAACTCCAGAGGTAACATTGCTCGTAAAGCACTTTGTGGGTTAAATGACCTGGGCTCAGGAACTTTACAAAGTTTCTTTATTGTTCTTTAGATTACATGTTCAGAACATCCTGGCTGCTGAATAATACCTGTATCTATACATCAAAACGTTCTAGTCTCATTATATCGAAGTAGGATAGCTTTTTTAGCCATGATGTGGAGATGCCGGCGTTGGACTGGGGTGAGCACAGAAAGAAGTCTTACAACACCAGGTTAAAGCCCAACAGGTTTGTTTCAAACACTAACTTTCGGAGCACAGCTCCTTCCTCAGGTGAATAGGATATTGGAGATACCTATTAGAAGAAACTTGTTATGTGGATAGATTGGAGAAGTTGGGACTCCTTTCCTTGGAGTGGAGAAGGCAGAGGAGATTGGATAGAGATGTTCAAATGGCCAGAGTAGATAGAGAAACTGTTCCCATTGGTGAAGGACAGAACAGGAGGGCACAGATGGGGGAGTGATTGGCAGAAGAAGAAATGGAGACGAGTAAAAAAAGATCTTCATGCACCAAGTGCCTGAATCTGCAAAGCGCTTCCCGAGTGTGTGGGGGCTGCAGGTTCAATCAAGGGAATTGGATTATTATCTGACAAGGAAGGATGTGCAGTTTACGGCGGAATGAAACTCGGTAAATTGCTTCAAGGAAAGCAAGGGCAGACATGACAGGCCTCCTGTGTTGTAACAACGCGGAGATGCTGTGAAGCGTCAGTAGATAGATCAGCAGCACATTCCCCAGCTGGCACCATTCCTACCCAAGTTCAAAGAGCTACAACAACTCTCACCATCTGTTCACGGTGGAATCCCAAGCAGCAAGGAGTTTACTTTGGAATTTAAATGCATTAGTTTTGCAACAGGTGCAAAAAATAAATAAATTGACATCTTTTTGTATAGTCGGGCATCTGTGAGACAATCTTGATAAAAGCACACTGCAGGAACAGCAACACACAGGACCAAAGGCTACTCAAAAACATGGGGCGAGATTCCCTGGCCTCCCCACGCACGGCGTGTTTCTTGGCAGCAGGAGGCGGCTTGGCGTTGGCTTGTGGTGGGATCTTCTGCTGTTACCACTGCCAATGGATGGATTACTAATGGGAAGAGGCATTTAGGAAAGGAATTCAAGAGGTTAGGGTCTGGACAGCTGACACCATGACAACCAGAGTGTTGAAAGTGTAAGGAGACGGGAGGACTGCAATTTATAAGCATCGTGGATTGAAGGACTGGAGATTGCTCGTCACGACGCGCGCACATTCCACACACTGGGAGTGCCGACAGGATGCGACACAAACTATTTAAATGACTCCTCCTGGATAAGGAAAGAAAGACACCACGTGAACCAAAAAGGATAATTTATTTCACTTCCAAAAAGAAATGAGCCTTTTTGACTTACATTTGCAATAAAGATTTACCAAGCATATATTAATTTTTGATAATGTATATGATTTAACACATAAAAAAAGTTGAATTCGGGCTGCAAATTAGTTCATTTTGCCATTTCCGTGACTACATTTTGATTCATGACATTATCCGAAGCAAATATTTATTCACACACCCCCACCCCCACCCCGCTGCTCCATTATCACCGTTATTTCAATGCCCGCAAGCAGTAATCCATCAGAAACCTTGCTCCAGGGCCCGTAAAAAGCTTTACAACCAGTGTGATAGAAACGTCATTACACCCAAGAAAGTGGCAGGCCCAAATTCCCAAAACCCCAGATGGGCAACGTTAGCCCACAAATTAAGAGTCATAAGAACATCCACATCTTGGCACACGAACTTCACATCTCTACATCATTTTAGAAGACACTTTGGTCACCCTCAAAGTTATTATGACAATCACAGCACTTGTCCAGGGGCAAAACTGTACCATTATCTTATCGGTAGTCTTAGACGCCTTACTTTTAAAATATTGTAAATGTGCAGAAATTGGTATTTATCTTGGGCAGCTTATTATTTCTTCGAAGCAGAATTTCCAGTCGCCAATTAGGTCTGGACCTTTCGGTATTCAAACAAGTCAGCTATCAATCGGCAAACAAATGTTCTCTTTCTCACCAGCATCCCAATCTGGTCAATTAGATGGGTCACTCTCTATTTTGTCAGAACAAATTCGGGTCGAAGGTTTTACTCTCTTAAGCTCCATTTTCGGACCTAAGAAAAAACAAATAATATGCAAAACAATATTTGCATTTCAAACATGCTCTCATCATACAGTCATAGTCACACTCTACCTCCTGGATCCTTGCCAGTGCCCATCCGACTTCCTTTGGAAATCATTCATCATCTCTGCTGTCTGCTTTCGCCACAGTCATTGAGTTCCAGGTCGTTATCACTCACTCCATAAAAAAGCTCCCTGCCTCAGCACATCTTAAAATCTTAACTCCAGGTCCCAAAATCCTTGGGTGGGATTCTCCAATCCTGGGGCTACGTGTTGACGTCGTCGTAAACGCCGGAGTGTTTCACAACGGCGTCATCTGGCCCCGAGGATCAGCGATTCTGCGTCGCACAAGGGGGCCAGCACGGCACTGAAGAGCATCACGCAGCTCCAGCTGCGGATACCGGTGTCAGCACGGGCGGCACGGGTCCGTGCATGCGCGCCACGGCTGGCGCAAGTTCGCGCATGTGCGTGGGTTGCCTTGGCCGCATCTGCCCCGACGCAAAATGGCGGAGACCTACAGTGGCCCGGCGCGGGTGAACATAGGCCCCCCACTGGAATAGCGCACCCGCCGATCGGTAGGCCCCTATCACGGGCCAGGCCACCGCCAAGGCCCCCACCCCGGAGTCGGATACCCCTCTCCCCCCACCAGAGTGGCCCCGCAGCATGAACGCAGAGGTCCTGCCGGGTAGGGCCACACGAGAACGACGCCAGCGGGATTAATCGGGGGTCGGCGTCGCGTGATGCGCCCCCCCCCCCCCCCCCCAATTCTCTGATCCGGCACAGGGTCAGAGAATCCCACCCCTTGTACCGTCAGCTAATGGAAACATCAATGTTGTGAAGCATTCTCCCTTGACAAAATGCAGTCCCATCTTTTGTTTATTCCTTCCAAACGCGTCATCTCAGCCAGCTGGAAGGATAAAGGCAGCAGATACCCGGGAACCCCACCACCTGGAGGTTCCCCTCCAAGTCACGCACCATCCTGACTTGGAAATATATCGCCGTTCCTTCACTGTCACTGGGTCAAAATCCCTCCCTAGCAGCACAGTGGGTGCACCTACACCCCAGGGACTGAGCGGTTCAAGAAGGCAGCTCACCACCACCACCACCATCTTCTCAAGGGCAATTCGGGGTGGCTAACAAATGCTGGTCTAGCCAGCGAAACCCACATCCAAGAACAAATTTTAAAAGTCTAACTAGTGATTATCGTTCAAGCTTTGGAAGGTGGTGGTCGGCATCTCGAACAGGGTCTATTACAATATTGAGGAATCAGAATGGCAAAGCCAATACACCCCACCGACTTTGGAAAGTGGTTCTGCTTTTCAGTGGATCAAGGCCAGTCTCTCCCAGGAGTGACCAGCCTCACCCACCAGCTGGGCACATCACTGAAAGACCTGATGGTTTCAGAGACTAAGTGCTGACACCGGAACTGAATGGCTGGTTTTCTACGGCCCCGGAGCAATTTGGGACGGGCTAAAAGGCCACTACTGGCGCCACGGGGAACTAGCGCAATTCCAAATGATGCTGGTGTCAGATTCGCTGGAATCGGGATTGGCACGGGAGTGCCAGACAGGCTGGAGCTGCATAAAAACGCTCCACCCCCCACACACTCGCATTCCAGCCAAGAAGATGCCACCTGAGAGTGGCCCCGGGATTTGCAGATGCAGAGCTGAAGACACTGCTGGATGCCGTGGAGGAGAGGCAGGACACGCTGTTCCCCGGGAGGGAAGGCAGCTCCCACCCACAGATGTCAACCAGGCCTGGGAGCAGCTGGCAGAGGCCGTGGGTCCCACTACCAGGACCGAGCAGTAGTGCAGGCAGAAGCTACACAACCTCTCTCAACAACTTCTCCTTTAACTCATCTCACTTTCTCCAAATCAAAGGTGTAGCAATGGGTACCCGCAGGGGTCCCAGCTACGCTTCCCTTTTTAACGGAATGTGGAATATTCCTTGTCCCAGGCCTACCCGTGTCCCCTCCCACAGCTCCTTTATCGATACATTGATGACTTTTTGGTCCTCTCGACCAGACCTGGAAAAATTCATCAACTTCGCTTCCAGTTTCCATCCCTCCATCACTTTCACCTGGTCCATTCAGACACTTCCCTTCCTTCCCTTGATCTTTCTGCCTCAATTTCCGGCAATAGACTATCCACTAATACCCACAACAAGCCCACTGACTCCCACAGCTATCTGGGCTACAGCTCTTCGCATCCTACACTCTGCAAGGACTCCATCCCTTTTTCTCAACTCCTTCGCCTCTATCGCAATTGTTCCGATGATACCACTTTCCAAAATGGTGCTTCGAAAATGTGTTCCTTCTTCCTCAACCATGATTTCCCATCTACAGTTGTGGACAGGGCCCTCAACAGTGTGCGGTCCATCTCCCGCGCCACTACCCTCGTCCTCTCCACTCCCTCCCAGAACAATGATTCCCCCTCGTTCTCACATTTCACCCCACCAGCCTCCGTATGTAAAGCTTTTATCCAGCTGCACAACCTCCTCAGGGTGGCCCAGGTGAGTCGCCATCTCTGTGCCCCTGGCACCAACCTCCGTCCCAAACCCCTTTCTCCCCCACACCACGCAGCCCCCACCAGGCAAACCAGGAGGCAGCACTGGGCAAGGGTGGGCAACAGCCCAAGGCCAGCCAGAGTGAGTCACCACCATCATCGTGCGCCTGGCACCAACCCCCATAGCACTCCCACCGAGAGGGCGATCGACCCCTACTCTGCACCACATGCCAACACCCATACCACCTGCCATGGCCAGGTGCCCCACACACACAGGACACTGGCTGTGGACTTGTGCTGCCCACGTCCAAGTGTCTCACTCTTCCCCCCCCCCCCCCCCCCCCCCCCCCCCGCCCCCAGTACAACCACAGGGAGGGACGGAGAAAGCAAAATCTGGAGTGGGCCCACCGGACCTACGGACCCTTCACCATTACAGAGGAGGACCGGGTCGGCGGGCGGGCAGTCGTTGAGGTGGACTTTGCCATTGAAGATGCAAATGAGCCCCCAATGAATTGTGAAGTCTCTATGGCATGTGTGTCATCCCTGTCCCCACACACACGCGCACACACACGCAACCTCAATCTAACCAGGTGTCTTGTTTTTTGTCTTGCAGGATCACTTGGCACTGAGGTGGGTCCATCTGGGGGTTCGGTTCCCTTCCCCCCCCCCAACCACCCCGACGCAATCCTGCGGTTCATCTGGTGACAAGGAGGAACCTGCTGATGACCCACACACCCCAACACCAACCCCGCAACACCCCAGAGCACATGTCCAGGGACAACACTGACTTCGAGATACAACCGTTACCGACACCCTCCACCATCCCAGAGACACTCACTGGGCACTTCAATGAAGAAGCTCCTGGGACACTGTCTGCTGTGCACCACACACATGCTGCGGCGCATCAGGTGGAGTTAGGAACCTCCGAGGGACGGATGGCTCGAGGGTGGCCAGACGCCAGGGACCAGCTGCCATCCAAATGGGTCTTGAGCTTCTGGAAAGGGAGGTCCCAGCGATCGTGGAGATGCAGTCTCAGAGCCACTAGGGGGAGTCAGCAACCATCCTGTGCCTTCAGGTGTATTATGAGTCGGCACCGACCGTATCTACCACACAGACCAACACCGCACTGGTGACATCCACAGTGGAGGCCCAGGATCAATGCCTCGGGCGTCCAGTGCGGGTACTGGCCTAGCCACAGGATAGGGTGGCCATGTCACAGGCAGCCATGTACCAGAGGAACATGGACATTACAGTGACGTTCCAGAGCTTGGCCCAGTCACAATGGGGTCATAGATGTGGGTGTTGAGGGCATTGGCCTGGCACCGGCTGGCCTGAGCCAGTCACAGAAGAACATGGCACGGCCACGAGGATCCTGGTTTGAGTCGAGAGCAGGCCTTCAGGTGATGGCGGAGCTCGTTCCGACCACGCCCTGTCCCAAGGTGCAGCCCGGGGGGCATCGGGCACCCCGAGGGAGAAGATAGTAATTGGTCCCAAGCTGATGTCTCCCGCAGGGGAGGTGCCAGAACACCGAGCACCCCCTCCCACCCCCAACACACCTGTCCTTGGCACATAAGAACATAAGAACATAAGAACTAGGAGCAGGAGTAGGCCATCTGGCCCCTCGAGCCTGCTCCGCCATTCAATTAGATCATGGCTGATCTTTTGTGGACTCAGCTCCACTTTCCGGCCCGAACACCATAACCCTTAATCCCTTTATTCTTCAAAAAACTATCTATCTTTACCTTAAAAACATGTAATGAAGGAGCCTCAACTGCTTCACTGGGCAAGGAATTCCATAGATTCACAACCCTTTGGGTGAAGAAGTTCCTCCTAAACTCAGTTCTAAATCTACTTCCCCTTATTTTGAGGCTATGCCCCCTAGTTCTGCTGTCACCCGCCAGTGGAAACAACCTGCCCGCATCTATCCTATCTATTCCCTTCATAATTTTAAATGTTTCTATAAGATCCCCCCTCATCCTTCTAAATTCCAATGAGTATAGTCCCAGTCTACTCAACCTCGCCTCATAATCCAACCCCTTCAGCTCTGGGATTGAAGACATGCGAAGACTGGGGGCCATTTGGGCCGGGTCGCCAAAGGGGACCCAGGTCGCAGGGCAAGATACGCAGAGGTTACCTCCACTTCTGATGTCCGCTTGGTGGAGCCACAAGAGGCGGCGTATGGGCACATAGTGAGAAAGTTAAACACCAGTTAAGTTGGCATGGGTGGTGATGCACACAGGTTAGTGATGATAGGGTCTAGGGCACAATACTTGTATATAACACAACAAAACACCTGTTCACCAACGTTCCGCACTGCCTCAGTCCTTTGCCTGAAGGGTGCGGGGGGGCGGACTGTGCTGGGCCAGAGGGTGTGCCAGATATGTGCGGGCACCATATGGTAGGGCCAGCCCTGTGCACGGCCCACCACCGCACACTGCCCTGATATCCAACCCCACCCCTCCAACCCCACCCTGGACCCTACCCCCACCCTCGCCACCCCAGGGGTTCGATGAGACAGAATGGACAGCACGCATGCAGGGACCAACTGGCAGACGTCAGAAAGTGCTACGGAGGGCAGGAGTCAGTCCTCGTTGGTCGACGCACAGCACCAGAGCTCATCGTAGAGTGGGTCATCATCATCCGCCATCGCATGGATCAGACCCACTGATACTGCCAGCCAGGACCAGCCCCCTGTTGTGAGGCAGGTAGGAAGCACGGGGGTGGCCAGGCCCCCTAGTCAGTGAACCTGGAGGAAATCAGATGTACGGCAGCCATGGTGTTTATGCTGTGCGGCCTCCTGTGGCTGCCTGGTATCCCAAGCCCTGCCCACCCTGGCCCTCCTCCACATCCTCCTCATCAGAGGGGGCCTGGCATTCATCCCCCTCCAACATGTTGCCCCTCTTTTCCCAATGTTGAGGACGACACAGCAGGCCACCACGATGTGGGAGCCTCTCCCAGGGCTGCATTGGGAGGCCCCACCAGAACAGTCCAGGCACCTGAACCGCATCTTGAGCACAATACACTTCTCAATTACGCTCCTGGCGGCTGCATGGGCCTCGTTATAATGGTTCTCCACGTTGATCTGTGACCTCCAGATAGGTGTAATCAGCCACAGCTGCAGCTGATAGCCCGTCATCCAGAAGCCAACCCCTCACCCAGGGGAGCACCACGAATGAGTTGGGTACCATTGTGTGCCAGGGTGAAGGCACTATGCGCACTGCCTGGGCATCGGGTGTAGACGTGCTGCTGGTGATCATCACCAACTGTACATTGAGGGAGTGTGAAGGGCATCTCCTCATCCACCCCCATCACCCCTTGGACCGGAGGCATCCGGGTGATGGTGACGATTCCCTCTGCCCGGGCAACCTGGTGGGCTTGGTCCATATCCAGGAGGATGTATTGTGTCACCTGGACATTTAGGGCCTCCGTAATGGTGCATATGTATCTGTGCACAGATCTGTGGGAGATTGCAGACAGGTCCTCACTCGGCACCTGGAAGGGCCCCATTGCAAAAACATTCAGAGCAAACGTCGTATTGACGGCCAACGGAATCGGCTATCCTCCCCCTTATCCCCCCCGACTCCGGATGTGCCATGATCCGGCACAGATGTCTCACGGTCTCCCTACTTAGCCGGACTGGCAGGTGCTCATAAGACAGGCCCTGCCACCGGTATACACTGGCCTGCTGAGACACCTCCTCCTCGGCCTGATGGGCGGCCGGCTCTCTATCCTCACCAGCTGCCTCCTGTTCCTCTGGGGAAGGCTCCGGTACTGCAGAGTCCTCCCCGGGCAGCTTCTGCCTCGTCCAGTCTTAGTGAATCCCCGAGGGCTGCTGGTGGCTGGGCAGATACCAATCACTCCTGGTTTGATATCAAAATCTATTGTCTGCAGGGGCTAAGGAGCAGACATGTTAGCATGGTGGCTCCTCCAGTGGCCAACCAGGTATACATGGCAGCCCTGGCCTGCAGTCCCTAACCCCGCATGACTCTCTTTCTCTTTCCTCCTCCCCCCCCCCCCCCACCTGTTCCCTGACACTTTGACCTCCCGCCTGGACATCAAGGCACTTCACAGCAGCATCATCAATTGAAATTTGACTCTGAAGAACCACACGAGAAGAAGATTTTTTTTTTTAAAAAGGTGAGCTCCTCTGCATTGATGACCACTCATTCCCTCTGAGAAGACTCCCGTCTGTATCTGTCCCTTGGTCAGGGTGCCAGTTACTTCAGGACTGCATGAGCAAGTCTGTGAAGTGCAGCACAGAGTAGAATTTCTAATCCCCCCCCCCCCCTCCCTCCCTGTTCGGATTTCAGACAGAAACACACAGAACATACAGTGCAGAAGGAGGCCATTCGGCCCATCGAATCTGCACCGACCCACTTAAGCCCTCACTTCCACCCTATCCCTGTAACCCAATAACCCCTCCTAACCTTTTTGGTCACTAAGGACTATTTATCATGGCCAATCCACCTAACCTGGACTGTGGGAGGAAACCGGAGCACCCGGAGGAAACCCACGCAGACACGGGAGGGGGGGGGGGGGGGGGGAGAACGTGCAGACTCCGCACAGAGAGTGACCCAGTGGGGAATCGAACCTGGGACCCTGGCGCTGTGAAGCCACAGTGCTAATCACTTGTGCTACTGTGCTGCATCCACAGTATTTTGCTTTTTCCCTCTATTTTTCCTGGTTAAACACATGCGCCCTTGTGTGCCAAGTCTGACTCAAGTTAAGCTGTAAAACGTCATCTAATCAGAAGTCCGTTTGCTGGTTTGCATTGCAACATAACTGGGTTAAGCCCAGCGAAAATTATCGCAGAGCTCAGCTCCAAAACATTTTGACCATTCGCATAGTGGCAATGTATAAATAGAAACAGAGCGCGGAAATAAAAACAGAAAATGCTGGATAAAACTCGGGTCTGGCAGCATTGGAGTTAACGCTTAGAGTCCAATGTCCCTTCTCCAGAATACATAGCTGTTGGATGAGGTAGGTTCACAGAATTGAAGCACAGAAGGTGGCGGTCCATTGTGTCTATGCTTTGAATGCACTATCCGATTAGTCCGACTTTCCCACTCTTTTCCCCATAGCCCCACACTTCCCTCCCCTCCCAAATATTTATTCAAACCATCTTTGCAAAGTTACCACTGAATCTACTTTCTCTGCCCTTTCAGCCGGTCACTCCAGATCGGAACCTGACACACAAGCATCTTTCCCTTTCAGTCTCCTTCCTGCGTCTGCAAATACTGTGCCGTTTGGTTACTGCCCCTTATTCCACCTGAAATTATTCCTCTGAATTTACTCAGCCCGTGATTTTGAGCATCTCCCTTAACATTGTGTTCCGAAGAGAACAATCCCATTTTCTCTACATAACGCACGTCACACCCCTAATCCCTGTGGTGTTCTTTGTGGTTCTAATCCAAGATGGTTGGTGGAGTGTTCACAAAGACCACACCTAGCTTTTATATTAAACAAAGCTAAATATTTATTTACACTACTGAATTGGATTTGACACTTACTCTGATATAATAAACAGTTTTTAAAAAAATTATAAATTTAGAGTACCAAATTCATTTTTTCCAATTAAGGGACAATTTAGCGTGGCCAATCCACTTACCCTGCACATCTTTGGGTTGTGGGGGTGAAACCCACGCAAACACGGGGAGCATGTGCAAACTCCACACGGACAGTGACCCAGAGCCGGGATCGAACCTGGGACCTCAGTGCCGTGAGGCAGCAGTGCTAACCATTGCACCACCGTGCTGCCCTATAGAATAATCATACAACCTACACTCATTTACTATTACAATTACAATCTACACTCATTTACTATTAATCTCTACACTAAAACAGTAACTATGATCTGCTCTCACTCACACCATCTTTCCTACAGTCTGTTTCTAGCTTTCTCCTCAACACTCTCCCAGAAGGCTTAGCATCGATGCCTTATATAGTTCTGCATCTAGCACCCTCTAGTGGTTGATTTGGACATAACATTAACCCTTACAGTTCTGTACATTTATCATAATGTCACAACCCCATTCCTTTCCAAGATGGCGTCGGAGCGAGGCGACTCTCTGCAAGCTCTCCCCAACAGATCCACTTTTTAAACTTAACTTATACTCATTCTAATCTTTTAAAAATTAATTCTAAAACTAACATTATTACTAACCTCTCTCTTTTATCTTCTCTTGCAGGCTTGAACATCCTCCGAGGCCCTTGGCGACCTTTTGACCCGACCCGACCTGACCTCCGCGACCTGGAAGCATAATCAAAGACCCCTCCCACCCAGCTTACACTCTCTTCCAACTTCTTCCATCAGGCAGGAGATACAGAAGTCTGAGAACACGCACAAACAGACTCAAAAACAGCTTCTTCCCCACTGTCACCAGACTCCTAAATTACCCCCTTATGGACTGACCTCATTAACGCTACACCCTGTATGCTTCAACCGATGCCAGTGCTTATGTAGTTACATTGTATATCTTGTGATGCCCTATTATGTATTTTCTTTTTTTCCCTTTTCTTCCCATGTACTTAATGATCTGTTGAGCTGCTCGCAGAAAAATACTTTTCACTGTACCTCGGTACACGTGACAATAAACAAATCCAATCCAATCCAATCCATTCTAACAAATTTCTCCATAATCGCTCTCAAAGGTTGTGACATTCTTCCTGAGGTACAGTGTCGAGAATTGAACACAAAAACTCCAACTGGGGCCCAATCTGTGGTGTATAAGCAGGTTTCATAGTTACACGTCAGGATTGGGACAGGGGTTACTGACTTTCAAGGAAACAACTCACCTGTTGCAACAGCAGGAGAGAGATAGCGACACCTCTTCCACTCTGTACCTGCCAGAATCCGGCAGATCTTTGCACTCCGCTATAAAAACACGCAAATCAGTCTGAGGGAAGCCAACCTGCTGGTAAAGCTGAAGAGCAGAAGGAAATACGTACTGGTCAGCATTGAGCTATGTAGAACAAATACTTTACATTGTCCAACAAAATTCAATGGGCTCTTCAACCCAGAAGTCAAAGAGGTTTCTCTCAATATTCCCGGCCTAGAAATCAGATTAATCTCGCGGTTACAGAGGTTGTGCAGTTCAACTGAAAAATAGATTACACATATCCCACGTTTAAAAGTCTAAAGATTCTCCAATATGATCAGAGCCCAAACTTTTTCCAGCTCCAACTCCTTCTCATTGTATACAACATTTGAGACCAAAGATGATGGAGGGACAAATAAAAATCCTGACATTGGGATGTAAACTCTTGGAAAAAGGCATCTCCACACCGACGATACCTTTCACACAAGCTGAAGCACTGATCACAGCAAAACAAAAAAGAACATCTTAGGAAGTACTCCATCAGCAGTAAATTGCTCTGACACGCACCCCACATTATTTAATATTATTGTCCGTCATTGGGCATTGTTTTCTCATATTTCTCCATATGAGACTTTGTGGGTGTCTTGTTATGCTCTTGGTGTAGCACAAGCTGCTTCCTTGATGTTTGTTCTGACAAAGGAAGGTTCAGACGTGGAGATAACTTCAACACGTTTATTTAACTATTTACAATTCTCCTCCTCGGGTTCGCCTCTACTGTTAATCCTTCTATAGCTACTCAGCCTGACGAATCAGTCTGCTACAATCCAGGTGGTGGGTGTGATGTTCAATTAACCCTGCGTCTGTACTCACTGTGTGTCTCCACTGGAAAGAGGAAGATCATGTGTGCTGTGTCCTTTATATATGGGTTGGTGTAATGTCCCCCTGTGGTAGTGTCACCTCTGTGTGTATCGCGAATGCCCATTGGACGTGTCCTATCTTACTGACCTATTGGTTGAGTCTCCGTGTGTCATGTCTCTGGTGCTCCCTCTTGTGTCTAGCTAGTCTACGTGCACTTACATTAACCCCTTGTGTAACCCCTTGTGTATCTACAGTGATGCATATCACCACAGTGGGATCCATAGTCGCTGTTGAGGATTCTTAGGGCAACTCCCTCCTGGCTGTACACCACTGCCACTGGGAGAGGACATACATAGAGATGGTGATCGTTGTGTCTGGGACATTTGCTGTAAGGTATGATTCTGTCAGGCTGTTGCTTGACTAGTCCGTCAAGACAGTTCTCCCAGTTTTGGCACAAGCCCCCAGATGTTAGCAAGGAGGACGTTGCAAGGTCAACAGGGCTGGGCTTGCTGTTGTTGTTTCCTGGTGCCTGGGTCGATGCTGCGTGGTGCGATCAGTTTCTTTCCTTTGTAACAGTTTGATACAACTGAATGTCTCGCTCGGCCATTTCAGAGGCCATTTAAGAGTCAACCACATCGTTGTGGGTTTGGTGTCACATGTAGGCCAGATCAGGCAAGGATGGCAGATTTCCTTCCCTAAATGTTTTTTTTTTAATGTCAATAGTTTCATCGTCACCGACTTTTAATTCCAGATATCTATTGGATTCAATTTCCACCATCTGCCGCAGCGGGATCAAACCAGAGACCTCAGGATATTACCCTGCATCTGTGGACCACCAGTCCTGTAACAACACCACCTCCCCACAAGGATGTCCCAGCCTTAAATATATTCAGCAATGGAGCATTCACAACCCTCTGGAGATAGAAAATTCCAAGGAACCACAACCCTGATTGAAGAAATTTACCCAAAGTCGCAGTTTACAATCAGCCCAATAATCCTGAGACTTGTACCCGTGTTCTCGATTCCCCAGACCGGAGAAAACAACCACAGCGTCAGTGGGGAAAACCTCTCTACCAATTCAACTTTGAAAACCAGCCTGGCTCTCGTGATTACCCCAGCTAACACCTTGAATTTAAATGATACCCCACACACACACAAATACAAGCGCCTGAATATCAGTTGTCACAATGGCCAGCCATCCCTGCTCACTACCACTTTCTGAAGGGCAATTAATAATAATAATAATAATCTTTATTGTCACAAGTAGGCTTACATTAACACTGTAATGAAGTTACTAGGCTTACATTAACACTGCAATAAAGTTACTGTGAAAAGTCCCAAGTCACTACCTTCCGGCGCCTGTTCGGGTACACAGAGGGAGAATTCAGAAAGTCCAATTCACCTAACAGCACGTCTTTCTGGACTTGTGGGAGGAAACCGGAGCACCCGGAGGAAACCCGCTCAGACACGGGGAGAACATGCAGACTCCGCACAGTGTGATCCAAGCTGGGAATCGAACCTGGGACCCTGGCGCTGCAAAGCAACAGTGCCAACCACCGTGTGCTACCGTGCCACCCAATTAGTGTTGGGCAATTATCGCACTGACCTAGCCAGCAGCAATCACATCCCATGAATGAATATAAAAATTCCCACTCTTCAGCATTCAACTGCACACAGCCTCTGAATACATTCTAAATTTAAACGTCATTTGATGGCTAAGAAACCTAACCATTATAAATAGCGGACAGCAAGACAGGGAGGACTACCTACCTTAATTGTTTCATACGTGTCAGTAATCAGGGCTATAAAGAGACTGAGAACCATGTAAATGAAGAGGGTGATGAATGTGGACAGATAGACTCGACTGAACACCCAGACTACGTAGCTCTTGTCCTGCATTGCAGCAAAAGTCGCAAACATGTCATCTCCGTTGATCAAAGAGAAGAGGCACTCAGAGACCATATTCAAAGAACGAAACTGTCAGAAGAGAACCACACAATTATTCTTGGTTTGTCGAGGTAAGATTACCACCCTAAAAAAAATCCAAATGATTTTGTCCGCCACACATGCCAGCTCTTGATCGTGAAATGTGCGGCAGGAGGGGCGCAGAGAGATCGTGGTGTTCATGCGCATAAATCCTTCAAGCAGTGAGGGGGCAATTTGAGAAGGCAGTCTACAAAAAGCCCATCTGTTATCTTGTTATAAATAAATAAATAAATGAATGAATAGAACTCAAAAGAGGTCCCGTTACAACTTGGTCTTCAGCAGGAATATTGGGCACCAAATTGGGGGAGGTGTACCGGGGTGAGGAACTTCAGGTCCGAGTGGGAAGATTAGACGCATTTTGCGTGGGCTGAAGGTTCAAGGTGATGAAAGCTTTAATAGAGTTGAGAGAGAGAAATGTACTCCCTCTGATCAGTGGGTCAATAATCAGATCTAGATGAAGAAATACTTTCTACTCAGCGCAGGAATTTTTTTTAAAAATTCAGTCACGGGATGTGGGTGTTGCTGGTTATGTAAGCATCTGTTACCCAGCCCCAACTGCCCTTGGCGAGTGGCCTTCTCGAAACCCCGGAGACCACGTGTTGCAGGGACACCCACAAAGCCGTGAAGAAGGGAGTTCCAGGATTTTGACCAAGGTGACAAGAGAAGGAACGGCGATATATTTCCGAGTTAGGGCGGTGAGTGACTTGGAGGGGAAGCTCCAAAAAGACTTCAAATCCTGACAATTCCAAGTGAAAGAAATTTTCCACTTCCAATCTAGATCGTTTGCCAATGACTTTGAATCCATGATGCCCGACTGTCGACCCACTCACCAGAGGTAATACATTTTATCTCCTTTCTCTATCAAAGCTTTGCCTGAGGCAAGCGATGGTTTGAAAAAAGGGGAGTTGAACAAGCTTCTGGAGATGAATAGCTGCTGACAAAAGGCAGGAATGCAGGGTGAAGCATAGCTGCTATTTTCAAAAAGAACCAGTACAGGTAGGAGGGCCAAATGGCCTTCTTCGACAAGTTTCCATTACTAAGAAAACCCAAGCGGGTTTTACTTTTAAAAAAAGGTAAAAGAAAAAATATAGCTCCTCTCTTGCTCACCTTTTGATGGTAGGGTCCCAGTACAATCCACCCACAGAAACAGTAACCCAGGTAAATCATAGACGCACAGCAGCAGAACCGAATGACATTTGGGAAAGCTGCTCGGAGCGTTAAAATAAGAACCTGCGATAAAAGCAAAAGGAAGTCAGAATTCCACAGAGAGACCTTCAACGTGACACAAAGAAAGCCAATTGCCAATTCTTACGTTATACTTTTCAAAGAAGCCCAAGTATCGGATGACTCCAACCCAAACAAGCAAGGTGGCCGTGCCTAGTAAAATACTGCAGACGTCATAAGATGCAAAACTCTGCAAGGAAAAGAAAAGGAAAAGTTTGAGCTTGTGAAACTGCACAGGGAGGAATTTATGATGCTGTTAGGAACAGGGGAGGCCACTCAACCTCTTGTCCTAGTTCTACCTTTCAAACGGGAAAATGGAGACCCCCAGGGTGATGCTCTGGGGACCCCGGTTCAAATCCCACCTCGGCACACGGTGGAATTCAAATTCAATCAAAACATCTGGAATTAAAAGTCTGATGTTGACCATGAAACCATTGTCAATTGTTATAAAACCCCATCTGGTTCAAGGACAATAAGAAATGGACAATAAATGCTGGCCCAGCCAGTGGCGCCCACGGCCCCTGAATGAGTTAAAAACGGAAATGAGATCGAGGCAGATGTGCAAACTATTCACCTGCCTTTGCCCCACACCCCTTAATACCTTTGCTTATCAATCAATTTCAGATTTAAAATTTACAATTGATCTAGCATCAATTGCCATTTGTGGAAGAGATTCCCCAAGTTCTACCATCCTTGTGTGCGTTGAATGTTTCCCAAATTTCACTCCCGAAATTTCTGGCTCTAATTTTTAGACCAAACTCTCTACATTCAGGCTCTCCAATCAGTGGAAATAGTTTTAGTCTATCTGTTCCCCTTAATATTTTCAAGCTTCAATCAAATCACCCTTCGAACTTCTGGGGAATACAACCCTAATTTGGACCCTTTACTTCATCCACTTTGTTCAACCCTTGGGAGGTCAGGTATCACTGACATTGCAGAACGGTGAGAGACTGAGAAGATTGGATCTGTACAACTGAAACAATTTGATTGAGCTGAACAGACGATTTGTACGTTCGCTGACAGCGATCGACACTGTTACTTGGAGAAGCCACAGGATAGGGTGGGAAATGAAAGGACGTCGGGAGCTCAGTACATTGGGAGCCCCAATCAGAGATGGGGGTAGAGATTTACAGGGGGAAGAGCTGTTTAATATTAGTAAAATCTGGGATGGAGCAATAAGAACCGTTTGCATTTATGGGAGCGGAGAGAAACAAGAGAATGGGGTGCTCAGTACTTAAAAGGGCATAGTTTTAAATTAATTGGTGAAAGAACCAAGCTGAAAGAAGGAGAATTGAATTAAATGCAGCAAGGACCTCAAACCTGATACCTGAAAGGGCGGTGGGAGCAGTTTAAACTGTAACTTTCAAAAGGGATTGATGTACCATCAATTGGACGCAAGGCACGATGAAGGTCCAAACTTGGGCTTTAATCAGCTAGATGTTAGCCCGGTGGTCAACTACAGAGAAAGGCCGACCGCCAGGAACTCTGGGTACTTATACCCCGCCTCGGAGGCGGGGGTCTACTTGCCTCTCGACCAATTGGTGAGCAGTCACATGACTAGCCCCAGCCAATCAGACGAGAGGCACATGACCAGCCAGAGCCAATGGGAAACCAGCACTCCCATTCATACCACCACAGGGATTGAAACGGAGACACTTGCAGAGCTATGGGGCAAAGACAGGGGGAGTAGTACTAATTGAATAACTCTTTCAAAAAGAGTCATTGCAGGCAGGATGGCCAAACACCATCCTTCAAAAGGTGTAAGATTGAGCCAGGGCCAAACAATTCAAGGTGTGGAAGGCAAATTTAAGATAGATTTTTTTTTTTAAAGGATTCCCTCCTGGCATGTGGGTTCATTAACTGCTAGAGAGGGTTGCCAGTATGAATGGCCTCCTTCTGTGTTGTGTTCTGGAACAAGTTTCTCCACTTTAACAAACTGATTGGCCAGCAGAAATTCCGTGGAGTTACTGGCGACACCTCCTCCACACAAAGTGGTTCATCTCAACTGAAGAGGAACGGGCATTGGCGGCGACTTTTACGAGCAAGACCACTCAACATAGCTCAAGAGTCTATTGATTAAATGCAGCAATGGACTAGGCCTGGGCCCCAGCAACCACTCTTCATTTACCATTCTGACTTTTTATAATTCATTCACAGGATGCACATGTGGCTGGCCAGGGTGATGTTTGTTGCCCAACCCTCTTTGCCCTTGTATTGAGTGGATTGCTGGGCCATTTCCGAGGGCTTTTACGAGAAAACCACATTGTTGTGGGTCTGGACTCGCATGTAGGCCAGACCGGGCAAGGATGGCAGACTTCCTTCCTTCGATGGCATTTTTATTGAATTAACCAAATTGAAATTCCCCAGGTGTCATGATGGGATTTCAACTCTTGAAACCTGCTACATAGAAGGAGGCCATGTTGCCCACTGAGCCTGTGCCAGTGGAGCAAATAGAGCTCTCCAGCCGAATCCCATTTTCTAGTTTATGGCATTTCAAAATACTCATCCAAGTGTTTTTAAATGTGATGAGTATCTGTCTCCCAAGTATCGAAAGGATTACTTCACGTGGCTACATTACTAGCCCAGAAACATAGAATCCCTATCGTGCAGGAGGAAGCCATTCAGCCCATCAAATCTGCACCAGCCCCCTGAAAGATCACCCTACCAAGTCACTTCTTCACCCTATCCCCATAACCCCACCTAACCTACACATCTTTGAATACTTTAAGAAAATAAATTTAGAGTACCCAATTCTTTTTTTCCCAATTAAGGGGCAATTTAGCGTGGCCAATCCACCTAACCTGCACATCTTTGGGTTGTGGGGGGCCAGACCCACGCAGACACGGGGAGAATGTGCAAACATCACACGGACAGTGACCCAGGATTCGAACCCGGGTCCTCAGCGCCGTCGTCCCAACACATCTATGGATACTAAGGGATAGTTTAGCATGGCCAATCCACCTAACCTGCACACCTTTGGACTGCGGGAGGAAACCGGAGCATTCGGAGGAAACCCACGCAGACATGGGGAGAACGTGCAGACTCCGCACAGTCACCCAAGGCCGGAATTTAACCTGGATCCCTGGTGTTGTGAGGCAGCAGTGCTAACAAAACCACTGTTACCACTCCCCATTGGAGGACAGACATGCTTTACAGGGGGCACAGCAACGATTTCCGGGGATGAGGGGCCCGTCCTATGAGAGGCTGAGTAAAATTGGGTCTGTAAACTCTGGAGTTTGGAAGAATGAGGCAATCTCAACAAACAAGATTCTGAGGGGAGGAGGCTCGAGAAACCATATCCTTTGGCTGGGGAATCTGGAAGGCAGGTGGCAGCTTTGCACGACCGGGGTCCGACCGTGTCGGACTGAGATAAGGAGAATCCTCTTCACTCAATGGTTTGTGAATCTCAATTCTCTGCGGACAGACAGATCTTTGGTCTCTTAGAGAATCAGGGATTATGGAGAGTTGAAGTCCAGGATCATATTGAGTGTTAGAGCAGACCAAATGGGCCGAATGGTCTGCTCCTATCTTATGTTCAAGCACCAGGCTGGACTCCTGGTTCCTTTCCCGTACCTTGGTTTCAATTTCCAGTTTGAGGACAGATCCAACGATCGTCAGCAAGTCGCTAACGATGATGAGAATGTACCAGCCATTCACAAACTCCATGCGGTCGCTCCACGTCACAGCTTTGTTATAGTGGAGCAAGAAGAAGTCCACAAACTCCTGGAGTGGAAGAGCAGCAGCAGTTACTGGCGGGTCAGTTTTGGCAGCAGAATTACAGCAAAGCAAATCCTTATTCAACACCATACGTACATACTGCAGCTTTATTCCATTGACAACAGATCGGGTGCAGAGAGTTAGCGAGGTCAAACAAATCACAACAATAAGAGCATCAAAGACCATCATGTAGTGAGTGTTCTTTTGTACTTTGAGAAAGAAAGAAATGAAAATTTTACAAAAATTACCAATGCAAATCAGCGGGTAAAAATTCGGTGTCGATTCAAAGTCATTTCCATCTACAGCAATCGATGGAAAGCAGATCCGGTGCGCCATCTAGTGGACGGGTATTAATTAGCACATTTACCGACTTCCACTCAGGAGGAAGGCCATTCGGGCCATCAGGATGTATCCTGAAGTTCCCACCAATTCACTTCCCCAGCTGCTTCCACCCAGACCATCGGCAACTGTGGCAGTTAACAGTCTCTTCAAAAGGGGTCAACGGAGTGTGGATATGCGGAATAGGGGAGGAAAGCTCATATCCATTTCTTTCTTTATAAGAACAGATAGAGTTATTAAGACTGTCAACACTCCTCACGATCATAGCATCCCTCGTGCAGAAGGGGCCCCACAGTGTCTGCAATGATCCTCTGAAAGAGCACCTCCTCCCACCCTATCCTCAAAGACAAAGATCACCCTTCAGTCTCTGGAAAGATGAAGCACCTGGACAGTTCAGCATGGGCGGGGTGGTCTTAGGCAGAAAGGGTGGACAGGTTACGTTTATATCCGCTGGAGTTTAGAAAAGAAAGAGGCGAATTGATTGAAACATACAAGATCCGGAGGGGATTTGACCGGATGGATGTGGAGAGGATGTTTCCTCTCGTGGGAGGATCTCAAACTAGGGGTGACTGGCAGAAAGTAATTCTCCTCATCCATGGCCAAATGGCAACCCCAAATTTTCAAACAGAGGGTGGTGAGTCTTAAAAGGTAGAAGTAGACACATTCTTGACAAGCAAGAGGGTGAAAGGTTAACCGGGTGTAGGTGGGAATGTGGAGTTGAGGACAGTTGAGTACTGAATGGCAGTTCCGGCTCAAATCGGTCAAATGGCCTATTCCTAATTTGTATTTATGTCAGTAAAATATTCAACCATTAATTAAATCTGCAAAAGACTAAATACGGGTGGAGGTGGTGAGCTGTTCAACAGTCGAGGATTATTCCCATCGGATTGGTTTGCTTTTTGATTTGTCCAGGAAAGCAGGGCGTGGTTGGGCTCGATACATCAGATGTCATGTGACAAAACCACCCAGAATTCCTACAAGTGAAGTTGGCAATCTCGAACGCTAACCTGGCTAAATACAGATAGCGGCACATCTCTGGTGTGGAGGAAGAGATTCTCATTTCTCCAGATATGGGCTCCAGCTTTCCGGCTGATCATGCCGCTGGACCATCAGACCCGCTGATCCCGCCACGGGTGCATTCAATGGGAAATCCCGTTGATGACTGCAGGACCAGAAGATCCCGCCATTGGCCAATAGTGCTGTCTCCTGCCACAGCAAAACACACGGACGTTTGTGCGGCAAATCCCCCCATGGACTTCAGAAAGGAGCAATAGTGCCTAACAGACCTCAACTCTCCAAGGAGTTTCATTGGCTTGTCCTTCCTTTCAAGTCCCTCCATGGCCTCACTCCTACCGGTGCTTTGTAAACTCCACCAGCCCCACCGCCGTCCACAATCTCTCGTCTCTGTGCAGGCCTCTATCCTGTGGGGGAGGGGTCCCTGACTTCAGCTGCCTGGGCATTCAAATTCCCATAAGACCATAAAGATATGGGAACAGAATTAGGCCATTCAGCCCATCGAGTCTGCTCCGCCATTCAGTCATGGCTGATATTTTTCTCATCCCCATTCTCCTACCTTCTCCCCATAACCCCTGATCCCCTTATTAATCAAGAACCTATCTATCTCTATCTTAAAGGCACTCAGTGAATTGGCATCCACAGCCTTCTGCAGCAAAGAGTTCCACAGATTCACCACCTTCTGGCTGAAGAAATTCCTCCTCATCTCTGTTTTAAAGGATCGTCCCTTTAATCTGAGATGGTGTCCTCTGGTTCTAGTTTTTCCTACAAGTGGAAACATCCTCTCCACGTTCACTCTATCCAGGCCTTGCAGTATCCTGTACGTTTCAATAAGATCCCCTCTCATCCTTCTGAACTCCACTGTGTACAGACTCAGAGTCCTCAACCGCTCCTCATACGACAAGCTCTTCATTCCAGGGATCACTCTTGTGAACCTCCTCTGGACCCTTTTCCAAGGCTTCCCTCCCTAAACCTCACTTTCCTCCATTAAGTCATGCATAAATCCCTACTCCTTGGACCGGTTTCTGGTCACCTATCCTCACACCCCCTTCTTTTGTGCCTTGGTGTCAAATTGTATCTGAATCTCTTCTGTGCAGCACCTTGGGACTGTTCTTTGTGTTGAAGGTGCCAAAGAAATGCAAGTGTTTGTTGTTGAAGTGGCAGATATTACAGATGGGAAAATTGCAGTGAATATATCATTTGTGGACTCCAGGAAAACCTTTTTTTTTTGCACAAGTTTAAGGGTTTTGAAATTTAGAGGAAAACAACACAGTTTTATCTGAGGTTTGAACTGTTACTCTCGGTATCTAGAATTTGTTTAAAATCCGAGAAAGGCGTGCATCACAATTTGTAGACTATGCCAAATTGCGGTAACGGTAATTTCAGATAATAAAGGAATTGGCAAAGGGATACTGACAAATGAAGAGGCTATAGAGCTACACACGGAATTCAAACTTCATTAAGTGAAAGTGACGATAGTCCCAGACGTTGCTCTCCCCTTGAGAGCGCGGGGACTGGGGGGTGGCTTACCCCGACTGTCACCACACCTCAGGCAAGGGACAAGTTTGAGAAGTTAACCTCAAGCCAATATGGGAATTGAACCCATATTGTTGGCTTCTCCCAACATCATGGAACCAGACATTCAACCAATTTTAAAAAAAATTATTTACAGGATGTGGGCATCGCTGGTTAGACCAACATTTATTGCCCATCCAGAGTTGCCCTTCAGAAGGTGGTGGTGCCCTGCCTTGTCAAACCGCCGTAGTCGCCGAGGTTTTGTTCACCCACAGTGCTGTTAGGGAGGGTGTTCCAGAATGTCGCCCCAGCAAGTGAAGGAATGCCGATATATTTCCAAGCCAGGTTGTTGAGTGACTTGGAGGGAAACCTCCAGGTGGGCGTCCCAGGTATCTGCTGCTCTTGTCCTTCTAGATGGTAGTGATTGTGGGTGTGGAAGGTGATGTCTAAGGAACCTTGGCGAGTTACTGCAGCGCATTTGTAGATGGTTCACACGGCTGCCACTGTTCGGTGGTGGAGGGAATGAATGTTTGTGGAAGGGGAGCAATCAAGAGAGCTGCTTTGCCCTGGATGGTGTTGAGCTTCTGGTGTGTTGTTAGAGCTCCATTCCTACAGAGTGGAGAGTATTCCATCACACTCCTGACCTGTGCCTTGTAGATGGTGAGCACAGTAAGAAGTCCTACAACACCAGGTTAAAATCCAACATGTTTGTTTCAAACACTAGCTTTCGGAGCACTGCTCCTTCCTCAGGTGAATGAAGAGGTAGGTTCCAGAAACATCTATATAGACAAATTCAAAGATGCCAGACAATGCTTAGAATGCGAGCATTAGCAGGTGATTAAGTCGTTACAGATCCAGAGATAGGGGTAACCCCAGGTTAAAGAGGTGTGAATTGTCTCAAACCAGGACAGTTGGTAGGATTTCGCAAGCCCAGGCCAGATGGGGGGGGGGGGGGGGGGGGGGGGGGTGAATGTAATGCGACATGAATACAAGGTCCCGGTTGAGGCCGCACTCATGCGTACGGAATTGTAGCGGAATTGTAGCGGAATTGTATGCATTATAGCCAAGTTCCGCACACGAGTGCGGCCTCAATCGGGACCTGGGATTCATGTCGCATTAAATTCATCCCCCACCATCTGGCCTGGGCTTGCGAAATCCTACCAACTGTCCTGGCTTGAGACAATTCACACCTCTTTAACCTGGGGTTACCCCAATCTCTGGATCTGTAAAGACTTAATTACCTGCTAATGCTCGCATTCTAAGCATTATCTGGCATCTTTGAATTTGTCTATATATATGTTTCCGGAACATACCTCTTCATTCACCTGAGGAAGGAGCAGTGCTCTGAAAGCTAGTGTTTGAAACAAACCTGTTGGACTTTAACCTGAAGACTTCTTACTGTGCTCACCCCAGTCCAACACTGGCATCGCTACATTGTAGATGGTGGACAGGCCTTGGGGGTCAGGAGGCGAGTTACATGCTGTAGGATTCAGAGCCTTTGGCCTGCCCTGGTGACCAGAGTGTTATTATGGCTGGTCCAGTTCAGTGGTAATACCCAGATGTTGTTGTGGGGAATTCAGCAATGGTAATGTCATTGAATGTCATGGGGTGATGGTTAGATCCTTTCTTGTAAGCCTAGATATTGTCTAGGTCATGCTGCATTTGGACATAGACTGTTGCATTATCTGATGAATCGCGAATGGTGCTGCACATTGTGCAGTCATCTGTAAACATCCCCACTTCTGACCTCATGATGAAAGGGATGTCATTGATGAAACAGCTGAAGATGGTTGGGCCTCGGACACTACCCGGAGGAACTCCTGCAGTGATGTCCTGGGACCTCCAACCACCACAATTATCTTCCTTTGTGCCGGGTATGACTCCAACCAGCGGAGAGTCTCTCTCCCCCCTCCTCCCCTATTCCCATTGACCAGTTTAGCAAGGGCTCCTTGATGCCGTACTCGGTCAAATGCTGCCTTGATGTTAAGGGCAGTCACTCTGACCCCACCTCTGGCATTCAGCTCTTGTGTCTATGTTTGAACCAAGGCTGTAATAAGGTCAGGAGCTGAGTTACCCTGGTGTAACCCAAACTGAGGGTCTGTGAGCAGGTTATTGCTGAGTAAGTGCCGCTTGATAACACTGTTGATGACTCCTTCCATCACTTTTCTGATGATAGAGAGTAGACTGATAGGGAGGTAATTGGCTGGGTTGGATTCATCCTGTTTTGTGCACATAGAACACATCTGGGCAATTTTCCACATTGCCGGGTAGATGCCAGTGTTTTAGTGTTCTGGAACAGCTTGGCTCGGGGTGCAACAAGTTCTGGAGCACAAGGCTTCAGTACTATTGCTGGAATATTGTCAGGGTCCATAGCCTTTGCAGTATCCAGCGCCTTCAGCCAATTCTTGATATCACGTGGAGTGAATGGTATTGGCTGAAGACTGACACCTGTGATGCTGGGGACCTCCGGAGGAGACCGAGATGGAGCATCCACTCCGCACTTCTGGTTGAAGCTTGTTGCGAATGCCTCAGCCTTGGATGTGCTGGGCTCCTCCGTCATTGAGGATGGGGATATTTGTGGAGCCTCCTCCTCCAGTGAGTTGTTTAATTGTCCGCCACCATTCACAGCTGGATGTGGCAGGACTGCAGAGCTTGGATCTGATCTGTTTGCTGTATTACTGCAGAGCTTGGATCTGATCTGTTTGCTGTATTACTGCAGAGCTTGGATCTGATCTGTTTGCTGTATTACTGCAGAGCTTGGATCTGATCTGTTTGCTGTATTACTGCAGAGCTTGGATCTGATCTGTTTGCTGTATTACTGCAGAGCTTGGATCTGATCTGTTTGCTGTATTACTGCAGAGCTTGGATTTGATCGGTTTGCTGTATTACTTGCTGCTTATACTGTTTGGCACTGGTGTAGCTTCATCAAGTTGACCCCTCATTTAAAAAAAAAAATTAAAAAAAAAAAAAAAAGGTATGCCTGGTGTTGCTCCTGACATGCTCTCCTGCACTCTTCATTAAACCAGGGTTGATCCCCCGGCTGGGTGGTAATGGTAGAGTGGGGGATATGCCAGGCCATGAGGTTGCAGATTGTGGTTGAATACAATTCTGCTGCTGCTGATGGCCCACAGCACCTCATGGATGCTCAGTCTTGAGTTGCTAAATCTGTTCAAAGCCTATCCCATTTAGCTCTGTGGTAGTGCCACACAACATGATGGACGGTATCCTCAATGTGAAGACGTGACTTTGTCTCCACACAGACTATGTGGTGGTCACTTCTACCGATACTGTCACGGACAGATGCATCTGCAGCAGGCAGGTTGGTGAGGATGAGGTCAAGTATGTTTTTCTCTCATGTTGGTTCCCTCACCACCTGCTGCAGTCCCAGTCCAGCAGCGATGTCTCTTAGGACCCGGCCAGTTCGGACTGTGGTGGTATCACCAAGTCACTCTCAGTGAGGGACATGGAAGTGCTTCCTCCAAGTGGTGTTCAACATGGAGGAGTACTGGTTCATCAGCAGTGGTCGGTACGTGGTAATCAGCAAGATGTTTTCTTGCCTATGTTTAACCTGAAGCCACGAGACTTCACAGGGTCCAGAATTGATGTCAAGGACTCCCAGGGCAACTCCATCCCAACTGTATACCACTGCCCCGTGAGACTGGACATACCCAGGATTAGTGATATGGTGATAGTGGTGTCTGGGGCAAGACAACGTCAGACTGTTGCTTGACTAGTCCTTGTGGCCAGCTCTCCCAACTTTGGCTCAAGCCCCCCCCTTTGCAGGATCGACAAGGCTGGGTTTGCCGTTCTCGGTTCCATGTCCTGTGCCGATGCCAGGTGATCCATCTGGTTTAATTCCTTTTTGTGTTTTTGTAGCGGTTGAATACAACCGAGCGGCTTGCTGGGCCATTTCAGAGTCAACCACATTGCTGTGGGTCTAGAGTCACATGTAGACCAGACCAGGTTAAGGATGACAGATTTCCTTCCCTAAAAGGATATTTGTGAACCAGATGGGATTTTACGACAATCGACAATGAGCTAAACCAAACTCCCTACTCGTCAAGTAACATTGTTAAAAATAAACAGCAGTATTTCACACCTGGTAAAAGCAAGGTGCTTTGGAAAAGCAGAGCCATTCAGCAGCTAGAAGTTCATAAAACATCTCAGAACGTACTGGGACTGTCCGACCTTCCTTAAATAGGGTCAGTTGGTAACATCTGAGCTAATAAACCAGACAAGACAAGTTTAAACCGCACTATCAGAGTTTGAGGATTGGACTTTGGTTTAAAACACAGAAATATTTTATCAGTAAGAATGACCATGAAGCTGATACATTAGAATGATACAGTTAGCCATTTGCTCCTTCCACTGAGCTTCTCTATCGTGGATTATTTGTACACGGATTATTAAACACGACATTGCGACTCAGTGCTGACAGCGGTAACCAATGAGTCAGGCTGATACTGCGATGTTCTCATGGATAAGAGCTACTTTCTCTGCTGTAATTGGATGTTCCTACCTCCCACCAGGTGTAATGTGCTTCTGCACGGACCACCTGGATAATGTCTCCCAGCCGAATGTGGAGAGCGGGTCCAGCGTATGCTGGAGGCTGCGGGCACCCGTTATACCGTCTCAACACTTGCATCTTTGGTAAACCTGGAAACACAAAAGCATGTTCACCGGTTCGACAGAATCTCAGAATATTCAAGTACAGAAGGTGGCCATTCGGCCCAATGTTTCTGTGTTGGTCCCCCAGTGCCCTGCAAACCTTTCAGGCAATGATCCAATTTGCTTTGGAAAGTCTCTGAAGCTTCCTGCACTCCCCCCCAGGCAGTTTATTCCGAATCCTAACCACTCACCGTGTGCACACCTTTCTCCAACTCTCTCTCTCTTGCCAATTTACTCTGTGTCCTCTTGTTCACAATCTGTCCACCAATGGCAACACTTTCTGTCTCTCTCCTCTGTCCAGACCCTCCATGATTTTGAACATGTGGGTAAAATGTTGGAAAAGGTTATAAGAGATAGGGTTTATATTCATCTTGAAAAGAACAAGTTGATTAGCGATACTCAACACGGTTTGTGAAGGGTAGGTCATGCCTCACAAACCTTATTGAGTTTTTTGAGAAGGTGACCAAACAGGTGGATGAGGGTAAAGTGGTTGATGTGGTGTATATGGATTTCAGTAAGGCGTTTGATAAGGTTCCCCACGGTAGGCTATTGCAGAAAATAAGGAAGTATGAGATTGAAGGTGATTTAGCAGTATGGATCAGTAATTGGCTAGCTGAAAGAAGACAGAGGGTGGTGGTTGATGGCAAATGTTCATCCTGGAGTTCAGTTACTAGTGGTGTACCGCAAGGATCTGTTTTTCATTTTTACTGCTGTTTGTCATTTTTATAAATGACCTGGAAGAGGATGTAGAAGGATGGGTTAGTAAATTTGCAGATGACACAAAGGTCAGTGGAGTTCTGGATAGTGCTGAAGGATGTTATAGGATACAGAGGGACATAGATAAGCTGCAGAGCTGGGCTGAGAGGTGGCAGATGGAGTTTAATGCGGAAAAGTGTGAGGTGGTTCACTTTGGAAGGAGTAACAGGAATGCAGAGTACTGGGCTAATGGCAAGATTCTTGGTAGTGTAGATGAACAGAGAGATCTCGGCATCCAGGTACATAAATCCCTGCAAGTTGCCACCCAGGTTAATAGGGCTGTTAAGAAGGCATATGGTGTGCTAGCCTTTATCAGTAGGGGGATTGCGTTTCGGAGCCACAAGGTCATGCTGCAGCTGTACATAACTCTGGTGCGGCCGCTCCTGGAGTACTGCATGCAGTTCTGGTCACCACATTATAGGAAGGATGTGGAAGCTTTGGAAAGGGTTCAGAGGAGATTTACTAGGATGTTGCCTGATATGGAGGGAAGGTCTTACGAGGAAAGGCTCAGGGACTTGAGGTTGTTTTCATTAGAGAGGAGAAGGCTGAGAGGTGACTTAATACAGACATATAAGATAGTCAGAGGGTTAGATAGGGTGGACAGTGAGAGTCTTTTTCCTCGGATGGTGATGACCAACACAAGGGGACATAGCTTTAAATTGAGGAGTGGTAGATATGAGACAGATGTCAGAGGCAGTTTCTTTACTCAAAGAGTAGTAGGGGTGTGGAACGCCCTGCCTGCAACAGTAGTAGACTCACCAACTTTAAGGGCATTTAAGTGGTCACTGAATAGACATATGGATGAAAATGGAATAGTGTAGGTCAGATAGGCTTCAGATGGTTTCACGGGTCGGCGCAACATCGAGGGCCGAAGGGCCCGTACTGCACTGTAATGTTCTATGTTCTATCGAATCTCCTCTCAGCCTACTCATCTCCGAGTAAACCAACTCCAACCTCTCCAATCCATCTTCACAACCAACTCCAACCTCTCCAATCCATCTTCACAACCAACTCCAACCCATCTTCACAACCAACTCCAACCTCTCCAACCCATCTTCACAATCAACTCCAACCTCTCCAATCCATCTTCACAACCAACTCCAACCTCTCCAATCCACCTTCACAACCAACTCCAACCTCTCCAATCCATCTTCACAACCAACTCCAACCTCTCCAATCCACCTTCACAACCAACTCCAACCTCTCCAATCCACCTTCACAACCAACTCCAACCTCTCCAATCCATCTTCACAACCAACTCCAACCCATCTTCACAACCAACTCCAAACTCTCCAATCCATCTTCACAACCAACTCCAACCTCTCCAATCCATCTTCACAACCAACTCCAACCCATCTTCACAACCAACTCCAACCTCTCCAATCCATCTTCACAACCAACTCCAACCTCTCCAATCCATCTTCACAACCAACTCCAACCTCTCCAATCCATCTTCACAACCAACTCCAACCCATCTTCACAACCAACTCCAACCTCTCCAATCCATCTTCACAACCAACCCCAACCTCTCCAATCCATCTTCACAACCAACTCCAACCTCTCCAATCCATCTTCACAACCAACTCCAACCTCTCCAATCCATCTTCACAACCAACTCCAACCTCTCCAATCCATCTTCACAACCAACTCCATCCTCTCCAATCCATCTTCACAACCAACTCCAACCTCTCCAATCCATCTTCACAACCAACTCCAACCTCTCCAATCCATCTTCACAACCAACTCCAACCTCTCCAATCCATCTTCACAAGTGACATTCCTCATCCTGGGAACCTTCTTGGGAATCCTTTCTGCTCTCTCTCCAGCGTCATCACATCCTTCCTCACGTGTGCTGTCCAGAATCGGACACAATACCCAGCTGAGACACGACTAGAGTTTTATAAAAGTTCAACACAAACTCCTTGCTCTTCCAATCTAAGCCCCTCATAACGTAGCCCCGAACACCATAGCTAAATCCCATTTATACAAAGTGGGCCAGGCCAGAGTTCATTCCAGAAAAAAAGGATCTTCCTTGAAACTGGTATTGTGTAGTTCTGCCTGAGGATCACAGTAAAATAATCAGAGAACAGCAATACAGACAAACAAAAAGATTGATTGACTTCACACTGCAGGACCATCCAACAAAACAAAGAGGAATCAGCAAACAATTAAATTAATTAATTTCTGCAAAGGAATGTTTTAGCCGAATCAACCGAAAAAAATAAACCATAATAACCCTCACCCCCAAAACAGGCAGGCCATTCGGTTTATTGCTATTACATAAATTGGGGATTTATCTATCTGCTCTGTGCTCTCCACCAGTCCTGCTACTTCTAATAATCTCTGCACAGATACACCCGGGTTTCTCTGTTCCTGCACCCCCCGAATAATTTCACTCCTTGTTTTATATTGTCTCTCTACGTTCTTCCAATCACAATGGATCACCTCACACCTCTCGGCATTGAACTTCAGCCACCACCTACCTGCCCACTCCACCATCTTGTCTTTCTCCCCTTTAAACCTCTGCACTATCCTCTTCATTTTTCACAATTCTTCCAAGTAAACCAGCTGGGGCCTTCTGGAAATCTAAATAAACCACGTCCACTGGTGCTCCTTTGTCTAACTTGCTTGTTACCTCCTCAAAGATCTCTAACAGATTTGTCAGACACAATCTCCCTTTGACGAAGCTGTGCTGACTCAGTCCTATGTTACCATGCACTTCCAAATACTTTGCGATCTCATCTTTAATATCAGACTCTAAAATCTTACCAATGACGGAAGTTAGGCTAACCGGCCTATAATTTCCTGTCTTCTGCCCTTCTTAAACAGTGCTGTTACATTAGCCACTTTCCAGTCCTCTGGGACCCTTCCTGCCTCCAGTGATTCCTGAAAGATCATCACCAATGCCTCCACAATTTCCTCAGCTATCTCTTTCAGAACCCTCGGGTGTAGTCCATCCGGTCCAGGTGACTTATCCACCTTCAGACCTTTCAGTTTCCCCAGAACCTTCTCCTTAGTAATGGTCACTGCACTCACCTCTGCCCCCTTGTTCTCCTGGAGCTCTGCCATCCCACTCGTGTCTTCCACCGTGAAGACTGATGTAAAGTAACCCTAACCTTAACCCCGGACAGGCGCCAGAATGTGGCGACTAGGGGCTTTTCACAGTAACTTCATTGAAGCCTACTCGTGACATTAAGCGATTTTCATTTCATTTCATTTTCATTTTACCTTTACGATTCCTCAACTCTACCCACAGAAATTCGCTGCCTTCTGATCCTATATCGCTCCTTGCTGTCGATTTAACTTCATTCCTTACTAACAATGCAACTCCGCCCCCTTTGCCCATCTGCCTGGGCTTTCGATAGGACACATATCCTTGGATATTTAGATCCCAGCCCTGATCCCCTTGCAGCCACGTCTCTGTGATGCTCACAACATCGTACCGGCCAATTTCAATGTGTGCAAAAACCTCATTGACCTTGTTCCGTATACTGCGCGCATTTAGGTACAACACCCTCAATCCTGCCTTGGCTACCTCCCTTTTCACACTCTCCTCAGTCACTGTACCCTGTACTGTGGCCCTTTTTAATTTTTGACTATGGCTTCTCTGCCTTAAACTTTCCCCCCTTACTGCTTTTTGTTTCAGGCCCCGTCTTACTTCCCTCCGACTGCCTACATTGGGTCCCATCCCCCTGCCACATTAGTTTAAACCCTCCCCAACAGCTCTAGCAAACACCCCCCTAGGATTAAACAGTGCAGAAGGAGGCCATTTGGCCCATCATGTCTGCACCGACCCAATTAAGCCCTCACTTCCACTCATTTCCACCCTATTCCTTTGAACACTAAGGGCAATTTAGCGTGGCCAATCCATCTGGACTGTGGGAGGAAACCGGAGCGCCCGGAGGAAACCCACGCATGCACAGGGAGAACGTGCAGACTCCACTCAGATAGTGACCCATCAGGGAATCGAACCTGAGACCCTGGTGCTGTGAAGCCACTGTGCTACCGTACTTAAGGAAGTGGCCCTGGAAATAGTAGATCCATTGGTGGTGATTTTCCAAATTTCTTTGGACTCGGGAATGGTTCCTACAGATTGGAGGGTAGAGAATGTAACCCCGCTATTCAAAAGGGAGATGGAGAGAAAACAGGGAACTGTAGACCAGTGAGCCTAACGTCAGTAATGGGGAAGTTGCTGGAGTTAATTAACAAGTATTTCATAGCACATTGTTTGGAGAGCAGTGGTGTAATCAGACAAAGTCAGCATGGGTTTATGAAAGGAAAATAATGCTTGACAAATCTACTGGAATTCTTTGAAGATGTAATCACTGTGTTAACTAGGGAGAACTGGTGGATGTGGTTTATTTAGACTTTCAGAAAGCATTTGACAAGGTCTCAAATAGCAGATTAATATGTAAAGTTAACGTCCATGGGATTATGGATAGAAAGTTGGTTAGCAGACAGGAAGCCAAAAGTTGGAATAAATGGGTCCTTTTTTGATTGGCAGGCAGTGACTAGTGGGGTACCGCAGGGATCTGTGCTGGAACCCCAACTGTTCACAACTAAATGTATTCCCTCCACATATGCAGATGATACAAAGTTGGGTGGGAGGGTGAGCTGTGAGGAGGATGCAGAGATGTTTCAGTGTGATTTGGACAGGCTGAGTGAGTGGGTACATGCATGGCAGATGCAGTATAATGTGGATAAATGGGAGGTTATCCGCTCGGTAGCAAGAATAGGCAGATTATTATTTGAATGGGTGTAAATTGAGAGAGGCGGATACTCAGCGAGACCTTGGTCTCCTCGTGCATCAGTTGCTGAAAGTAAGCGCGCAGGTACAGCCGGCAGTAAAGAAGGTAAATGGTTTGTTGGCCTTCATAGCGAGAGGATGTGAGTACAAGAATAGAGATGTTTTACTGCAATTGTGTAGGGCATTTGTGAGGCCACACCTGGAGCATTGGTGAGGCCACACCTGGAGCATTGGTGAGGTCACACCTGGAGCATTGGTGAGGTCACACCTGGAGCATTTGTGAGGTCACACCTGGAGCATTTGTGAGGTCACACCTGGAGCATTGGTGAGGTCACACCTGGAGCATTTGTGAGGTCACACCTGGAGCATTGGTGAGGTCACACCTGGAGCATTGGTGAGGTTGTGGTGAGATAACCACTGTAGTTATGTGTACTTGCAGTAGGGGGATGTATGCCTGTACCTGTAATACAGGTTCCTCCGGTCAGCCCCTGCCGGCTAGCTCCGCCCACAGGGAGCTTGTGTATAAATATGTAATCGCCACAATTTATTGCTGTACGATTTCCCAGTCACCATGGACATCAGAGTCAAGCCTGACCGTCTGCAGCTGGATCACATTCGCCTCACGCCAGAAAAGACTTTGATCACTGGCTCGCAGTCTTAGAGGCCTACATCTCTTCAGCACACCCTCCCCCGACGGAGGCTCAGAAAAAGCAACTCCTGTACTCCAGACTTAGCTCCAGCGTCTTTCCGCTCATTCGAGATGCGACCGACTACACCGCAGCTATGGAACTGCTCAAGGAGAATTATGCACCATCGACGAACACCCTGTTTGCGAGGCATCAACTTTCTACTCGCGTCCAGCAGCCGGGTGAGTCGATTGAGGACTTCTGGAGGGCCCTTATACCTCTGGTACTGTTGTATTTTATATTTCCCCGCGTCTTGACTGTGATAGAGAAATTCAAACAGCATTCATTAGATAAGCAAAACTGAACTTTATTCACTAATTAGAACTGCTAGCAGAAAATGGCAGAAACTTGGAAAGTCGGAAGGCAGTCAATTACAAAACTGCGGAGTCCGTCCCAAGTCTGCGATAGTACAGAAAAGAAGGCGATTCTTATACATTATAGGATCAAGATAACATGAATACAGCTTGGTCAGGAATTTGATTGAAAGTAAAACATAAGTAATAATCGTTACAATGGCGTCACCTTCTGACCTTTAGGGGACTTGAGTTTCATATCATTATCTTGTCTTTGTTTTAAGAAAGGGAAGAAGTTGTTTAGGAACAGGAAGAAATAGTTGTTCAGCTGGTTATGTATTAAGACTACTTCTAGCTC
>NC_052149.1:6072197-6143080 GCF_902713615.1 Scyliorhinus canicula | reverse complement strand
CCTCCCCATCCTGCCCCCTCCTCAACACCCACCCCTGCCCATCCTGCCCCCTCCTCAACAGCCACCCCTCCCCATCCTACCCCCTCCTCAACACCCACCACTCCCCATCCTGCCCCCTCCTCAACACCCCCCCCTCCCCATCCTGCCCCCTCCTCAACACCCACCCCTCCCCATCCTGCCCCCTCCTCAACACCCACCCCTCCCCATCCTGCCCCCTCCTCAACTCCCACCCCTCCCCATCCTGCCCCCTCAACACCCACGCCTCCCATCCTGCCCCCTCCTCAACACCCACCCCTCCCCATCCTGCCCCCTCCTCAACACCCACCCCTCCCCATCCTGCCCCCTCCTCAACACCCACCCCTCCCCATCCTGTCCCCTCAACACCCGCCCCTCCCCATCCTGCCCCCTCCTCAAAACCCACCCCTCCCCATCCTGCCCCCTCCTCAACACCCACCCCTCCCCATACTGCCCCCCTCAACACCCACCCCTCCCCATCCTGCCCCCTCCTCAACACCCACCCTCCCCATCCTGCCCCCTCTCAACACCCACCCCTCCCCATCCTGCCCCTCCTCAACACCCACCCCTCCCCATCCTGCCCCCTCCTCAACACCCACCCCTCCCCATCCTGACCCCTCCTCAACACCCACCCCTCGCCATCCTGCCCCCTCCTCAACACCCACCCCTCCCCATCATACCCCCTCCTCAACTCTCACCCCTCCCCATCCTGCCCCCTCAACACCCACCCCTCCCATCCTGCCCCCTCCTCAACACCCACCCCTCCCCATCCTGCCCCCTCCTCAACCACCCACCCCTCCCCATCCTGCCCCCTCCTCAACACACATCCCTCCCCATCCTGCCCCCTCCTCAAAACTCACCCCTCCCCATCCTGCCCCCTCCTCAACACCCACCCCTCCCCATCCTACCCCCTCCTCACACCCACCCCTCCCCATCCTGCCCCCTCCTCAACTCCCACCCCTCCCCATCCTGCCCCCTCAACACCCACCCCTCCCCATCCTGCCCCCTCCTCGTCACCCAACCCTCCCCATCCTGCCCCTTCCTCCATCACTCCCTCCCACTCCCTCATCACCACACACTCCCTCCTCCGCTACCTCCCCTCTTCCCGTCACCCCTCTCACTTCCTGCCCCTCTCCACAACCTGTCCCTCTCCCCCTCTCACCTACCTCAATATTAACAAATATGACGTCCATCTCTTCTGCTGTTAACACCCGCCTCAGTGGGCACATAAAATGCTGAAAAATAAATCCAGGAGTTAGTGTTTTGGACAGCCCTTTGCTCCAATCTCCTTTCGCGCTGGACAGTCACTTTCTGAGTCTGGGTCAATGACACTGCTGACCTCAGGACCGCTGTCCAGACTGACAGACAGGAGAGAATGGAACTGCAGTGAGTGTTTGGTCAAGGGGAGGAGGTGGACTGGCTGGGGGTAGGGAATGAGAAGAAAGCGGACAGGGAGATGTACCTTCTCGATCGATTCGAGTGTCTCAGTGTATTTCTCCTCTGTCTGTTTGATCTCCAGAAGGCAGCAACTGCGAATATCTGTCTCAATCTGTTTCTGGAGGAACAGAGAAGGGTATTCACACAACAACAACAACTTACATTTGTCTAACTCCTTTAATAAACCATCCCATGGGCATCACCGGACTGTTATCAGGCATAACCTAACATTGAACCAGGAAGGAGGCATGAGGACAGCTGGTCACAAGCTTGGTAAAAGAGGGGTGGTGTTGAGGAGTGTCTGAAAGGAGAGAGAGAGATAGGGAGTCTGAGGAGCTGAGGGAATAGTTTTGGTCCCAGGCAGCCGGGGAGGTGGGGGGGGGTTCATGAGGCCAGGATTAGAGAAGCTCAGAGATTCTGTTGGATTGGGGGAGGGGGGAGGGATGGGAGTAGATGTTGAAGAGGATTACATGGATAGTGAATGACAGACAAGGGCAGCACGGGGGCGCAGTGGTTAGCACTGCTGCCTCATGGTGCCGAGATCTTGCGTTCGATCCCGGCTCTGGGTCACTGTCCGTGTGGAGTTTGCACATTCTCCCCGTGTTTGCTTGGGTTTCACCCCAAGATGTGCAGGGTAGGTGGATCGGCCATGCTAAATTTCCCCTTCATTGGAAAAATGAATTGGGTACTCTAACTTTAAAAAAATGAATAACAGATAAAGTAGGGTGGGGTGTTCTTTCCAAGGACCAATGCAGACTCGATGGGCCAAATGTCCTCCTTCTGCATTGTAAATTTCAAAGTCAGCACGGATTTACAAAAGGAAAATCATGCTTGGCAAATCTACCAGAATTCTTTGAAGATGTAACTAGTAGAGTTGACCAGGGAGAGCCGGTGGATGTGGTTTATTTAGACTTTCAGAAGGCTTTCGACAAGATCTCACATAGCAGATTAATATGTAAAGTTAAAGCGAATGGGAGTACAGGTAGTATCGAGAGATGGATAGAAAGCTGGTTAGCAAAAAGTTGGAATTAAAGGGTCTTTTTCTGATTGGCAGGGAGTGACTAGCGGGGTTCCACAGGGATCTGTGCTGGGACCCCAACTGTTCACATTATATATTAATGATTTGATCGAGGGAACTAAATGTCTTATCTCAAAATTTGCAGATGATACAAAGTTGGGTTGCAGGGTGAGCTGTGAGGGGGATGCAGAGATGCTTCAGCGGGATTTGGACAGGCTGAGTGAGTGGGCACCTGCATGGCAGACATAGTACAAAAATGTGAGGTTATCCACTTCGGGAGCAAAAATAAGGAGGCAGGTTATTACTGTTGCTTCACAGCGCCAGGAACCCGTGTTCAATTCCCGGCTTGGGTGACTGTCTGTGAGGAGTCTGCATGTTCTCCTCGTGTCTGCGTGGGTTTCCTCCAGGTGCTCCGGTTTCCTCCCACAAGTCCCGAAAGACATGTTTGTTACTTGAAAGATGTTCTTGCTATGGAGGGAGTGCAGCGAAGGTTTACCAGGCTGATTCCTGGGATGGTGGGACTGTCAGATGAGGAGAGACTAAGTCGGTTAAGATTATATTCATTGGAGTTTCGAAGAGTGAGAGGGAATCACATAGAAACTGATAAACTTCTAACAGGATTAGACAGGGTAGATTCAGAAAGAATGTTCCCGATGGTGGGGGAGTCCAGGACTAGGGGGTCACGGTTTGAGGATAAAGGGTAAACCTTTTAGGACTGAGGGGAGGAGAAATGTCTTCACCCAGAGAGCGGGGAATCTGTGGAATTCACTCCCACAGAAAGTAGTTGAGGCCAAAATGTTGTGTAATTTCAAGAAGGAATTCGATATGCTCTTGGGGCTAAGGGATCAAGGGATATGGGGGGAAGGCGGGATCAGAGTATTGAACGTGAAGATCAACCATGATCATAATGAATGGCAGAGCAGGCTCGAAGGGCCGAATGGCCTCCTCCTCTAATTCTATGTATGACCACGTAATGGGGGAACAAAATGAGAAGAGCATGCTGATTGGTTGGCAAATGAATTCTGATTGTTGGAGGGAGAATGCAGTGTGGAAAAGTTAACTTTGCAGCTTTGTTCAAAGCACTGCCGTACCCAACCAGCCCATGCTTGCAAAGCTCAAAACACAGTGTCTAACATTGGATGTGATTCTGAGATTGGACAGCACTTGCTGAACAATCCTGGTTGTGCTAAGAGTTACACTGAAAACTAGTTTAAGATTGTCAATCAGGCTTGTATTGTGGCTCACTTACACATGTTAGAAACTCCATCTATTCACACACAGGGCCCTGTCCTTTGTGGACAGAAGGAGCACGTGCACACATTGCGCCTTTTTCAACTAAACAAAAGCTTAGGGAATAGCCATTTTCCACCCAAATATATAAACAGCCATTCCCTGGTTCATTCTCACGGTAATACCTTGACCAATCAGAGATGCCCTGCCTGGTTAGAATTTGAACAAAGCAGTTAACTGTTCCATGCTGCATTCTTCATGACTACATCGCCATCAATCAGAGTCCACTTGGCAACCAATCAGTGCTCCTGGGCTTTTCACAGTAACTTAATTGAAGCCTACTTGTGACAATAAGCAATTATCATTGTCATGCAGTGTAAATTGATTTCCCCCCATTACGGTCGGAACATTTCTGTGAGCTATCCTGATGACTGCAAAATGAAAAACTTTGATAGCACATGTCTTTTCTCAGCATTTCGTTACTTATGTACTTTGGTCCGAACAGTGAAGAGAGACCATATCAAATAAAAGATATACAATTCTGAAGGGAGTGGGGGAGCAGAGGCGAGATGTGCACAGATTGATGACAGCGGCAGGTTAAGTCAGTGGGCACAAGATGGAGATAGTGTAGAACCCGGAGGAAACCCATGCTGACACGGGGAGAACGTGCAGACTCCGAACAGAGAGTGACCCAGCGGGGAATCGAACCTAGGACCCTGGCGCTGTGAAGCAACAGTGCTAACCACTGCGGTACCGTGCTGCCCCCGGATGAGAGGCTGATCATTCAGGATTGCAAAATTAGTGAACGTTGTTCCAGGAATTAGGAGAAACTTAGGAGAAGTTGAAGCTGCAATGTTCAGAGAAGATGGAAATCACAAAGGGTCTGAACGGAGAGAGAATCTTTCCAGTGGCATAAAATGAAGAAGCAGAGGGCACCAACTTAATGGGATTGGCAAAAGGAGGAATGGTGAGATGAGGGAAATGTATTTTGCGCAGTAAGTGGTTCGGATCTGCTGTGCTGTGCCTGAGCTGGAAGCTGGTTCAATCGTGACTTTCAAAGGGAAGCGGATCTGAAGAGAAAGAAGTTGAAGGCTCCAGGGGTAAAGCACAGATGTGGAACCAGCTGAGTTGCTCTTGCAGAGGGCTGGCACAAACACGATGGGCTGAATGGACTCGTTCAATGTTGTCTCCATTCTATAATTTTGTGCAGGAACTCACCAAGGATCCTTTGTCAGCACCTTCCAAACTCGTGACCTGTCCAAGGACAAGGCAGCAGATACCTGGGAACCCACCACCTGGAGAGATACCTGGGAACCCAACCCCTGGAGAGATACCTGGGAATCCACCAGCTGGAGAAATACCTGGGAACCCACCAGCTGGAGAGATACCTGGGAACCCCACCACCTGGAGAGATACCTGGGAACCCCACCACCTGGAGAGATACCTGGAACCCACCAGCTGGAGAGATACCTGGGAACCCCACCAGCTGGAGAAATACCTGGGAACCCACCACCTGGAGAGATACCTGGGAACCCCACCACCTGGAGAGATACCTGGGAACCCCACCACCTGGAGAGATACCTGGGAACCCCACCACCTGGAGAGATACCTGGGAACCCCACCACCTGGAGAGACACCTGGGAACCCACCACCTGGAGAGATACCTGGGAACCCACCACCTGGAGAGATACCTGGGAACCCACCACCTGGAGAGATACCTGGGAACCCCAACAGCTGGAGAAATACCTGGGAACCCACCACCTGGAGAGATACGTGGGAACCCCACCACCTGGAGAGATACCTGGGAACCCCACCACCTGGAGAGATACCTGGGAACCCACCAGCTGGAGAAATACCTGGAACCCCACCACCTGGAGAGATACCTGGGAACCCCACCACCTGGAGAGATACCTGGGAACCCACCACCTGGAGAGATACCTTGGAAACCACCACCTGGAGAGATAGCTGGGAACCCAACTCCCTGGAGAGATACCTTGGAAACCACCACCTGGAGAGATACCTGGGAACCCAACCCCCTGGAGAGATACCTGGGAACCCACCAACTGGAGAGATACCTGGGAACCCACCAACTGGAGAAATACCTGGGAACCCCACCACCTGGAGAGATACCTGGGAACCCCACCACCTGGAGAGATACCTGGGAACCCCACCAGCTGGAGAGATACCTGGGAACCCGCCACCTGGAGAGATACCTGGGATTCCCACCACCTGGAGAGATACCTGGGAACTCACCACCTGGAGAGATCCCTGGGAACCCACCACTTGGAGAGATACCTGGGAACCCGCCAGCTGGAGAAATACCTGGAACCCCACCACCTGGAGAGATACCTGGGAACCCACCACTTGGAGAGATCCCTGGGAACCCCACCACCTGGAGAGATACCTGGGAACCCACCACCTGGAGAGATACCTTGGAAACCACCACCTGGAGAGATACCGGGGAACCCAACCCCCTGGAGAGATACCTGGGAACCCACCAACTGGAGAGATACCTGGGAACCCACCAGCTGGAGAGATACCTGGGAACCCAACCCCCTGGAGAGATACCTGGGATTCCCACCACCTGGAGAGATACCTGGGAACCCCACCACCTGGAGAGATACCTGGGAACCCACCACCCGGAGAGATACCTGGGAACCCACCACCTGGAGAGACACCTGGGAACCCACCACCTGGAGAGACACCTGGGAACCCACCACCTGGAGAGATACCTGGGAACCCAACAGCTGGAGAGATACCTGGGAACCCCACCACCTGGAGAGACACCTGGGAACCCCACCACCTGGAGAGATACCTGGGAACTCACCACCTGGAGAGATACCTGGTATTCCCACCACCTGGAGAGGTACCTGGTATTCCCACCACCTGGAGAGATACCTGGAAACCCCACCACCTGGAGTGATACCTGGGAACTCACCACCTGGAGAGGTACCTGGTATTCCCACCACCTGGAGAGATACCTGGAAACCCCACCAGCTGGAGAGATACCTGGGAACCCACCACCTGGAGAGATACCTGGGAACCCACCACCCGGAGAGATACCTGGGAACTCACCACCTGGAGAGATACCTGGGAACTCACCACTTGGAGAGATCCCTGGGAACCCACCACCCGGAGAGATTTTTGGGAAACCACCACCTGGAGAGATCCCTGGGAACCCAACCACCTGGAGAGATCCCTGGGATTCACATCACCTGGAGAGATCCCTGGGAAACCACCACCTGGAGAGATCCCTGGGATTCCCATCACCTGGAGAGATCCCTGGGAAACCACCACCTGGAGAGATCCCTGGGATTCCCATCACCTGGAGAGCTCCCTGGGAAACCACCACCTGGAGAGATACCTGGGAACCCACCACCTGGAGAGATACCTGGGAACCCACCAACTGGAGAGACACCTGGGATCAATGTCGGGCCCACAATAGATGATTTGGAGTTGGGGACCAAGGGCAATGTGTCCAAGTTTGCAGATGACACTAAGATGAGTGGTAAAGCGAAAAGTGCAGAGGATACCGGGAGTCTGCAGAGGGATTTGGATAGATTATGTGAATGGGCTAGGGTCTGGCAGATGGAATACAATGTTGACAAATGTGAGGTTATCCATTTTGGTAGGAATAATAGCAAAAGGGATTATTATTTAAATGATAAAATATTAAAACATGCTGCTGTGCAGAGAGACCTGGGTGTGCTAGTGCATGAGTCACAGAAGGTTGGTTTACAGGTGCAACAGGTGATTAAGAAGGCAAATGGAATTTTGTCCTTCATTGCTAGAGGGATGGAGTTTATGACTAGGGAGGTTATGCTGCAATTGTATAAGGTGTTAGTGAGGCCACACCTGGAGTATTGTGTTCAGTTTTGATCTCATTACCTGAGAAAGGACATACTGGCGCTGGAGGGTGTGCAGACGAGATTCAATAGGTTAATCCCAGAGCTGAAGGGGTTGGATTACGAGGAGAGGTTGAGTAGATTGGGTCTGTACTCGTTGGAATTTAGAAGGATGAGGGGGGATCTTACAGAAACATTTAAAATTATGAAGGGAATAGATAGGATAGATGCGGGCACATTGTTTCCACTGGCGGGTGAAAGCAGAACTAGGGGGCATAGCCTCAAAATAAGGGGAAGTAGATTTAGGACTGAGTTTAGGAGGAACTTCTTCACCCAAAGGGTTGTGAATCTATGGAATTCCGTGCCCAGTGAAGCAGTTGAGGCTCCTTCATTACATGTTTTTAAGATAAAGATAGATAGTTTTTTGAAGAATAAAGGGATTAAGGGTTATGGTGTTCGGGCCGGAAAGTAGAGCTGAGTCCACAAAAGATCAGCCATGATCTCATTGAATGGCGGAGCAGGCTCGAGGGGCCAGATGGCCTACTCCTGCTCCTAGTTCTTATGTTCTTATTCCCACCACCTGGAGAGACACCTGGAATTCCCACCACCTGGAGAGACACCTGGAATTCCCACCACCGGAAGGTTCCTCTCAAACTCACTCCCCACCCTGACTGGGAAATATATCGGCCGTTCCTTCACTGTCACTGGGCAACATCCTGGAACTCCCTCACTAACAGCACTGACTGCAGCTGTTCCAGAAGACAGCTCACCCCCACCTTCTCAAGGACAATTAGGGATGGGCCAATATTTGCTGGCCCACATAGTGCCGCCCACATCACATGATGAACGAGTTAAAACACCAACACAGAGAGCTGGGCATTTCTGTTGCCACTGGGGGTTTTCCCACTTCACGTCTGACTCCATTTTGCGTCACTGGGCAGAAATCTGACTTCAGGGATGAATTCCTGTGACAGGGATGGGGACAGGGAGCTGGAATGTCTCGCACTGATGGGAAACCACAATGTATCTTCCAGCCCCAACCTCATTAATTATGTACCGGGGACTGGGTGCCATATTCCGAGGAGGGTTCGGCCTGATTGTGGGTGTCCCACCATCATTTCCGGTCAGCGTGTTGAAAAGGCTCTAACATCACTGACCCACCATTGAAGGAACAGGATGGACCTCCTGGAAATGATGGATCTCCAGGAGCACGCTGAGGCTGGAAGGTGGATCTGAATGAGCCTGTGACACTGAATCAGGAAGATCTACCTGGCAGGTGCTCCCCCTGCCCCATTGCTGCACCGATCCAGGGTCCCGGGTTGCTGGTGGCCTCCACCCTGTACACCTGAGGAAGCCGTAGCCATTCTTCAGGTGAGTCACAACCTCTGCAACACACATTGTTCCAGGCACGTTCTGACTAGAAACACAGAATCTTAGAAAATAGGAGAGAAGAGGCCATTCATCCCTTCTAGCCTGCTCCTCTATTCATTATGACCATGGCTGACCATCCAACACAATATCCAGATCCCACCTTCCCCCCGTAGCCTTTGATTCCCTTCACCCTCAGTGCTATATCTAACTGTTTCTTGAAATGAATCCCACAGGCCGACCACAATCTGGGTGAAGAAATGTCTCCTCATCTCCGTCCTAAATGGTAGACCCCGTATCCTCAGACTGTGCCCCCTGGTACTGGACACACCCACCATCGGGAACATCCTTCCTGCATCTACCCTGTCCAGTCCTGTTAGAATTTCATAGGTTCCTCGGAGATTCCTCCCTCATTCTTCTGAATTCCAGTGACTACATTCCGAACCGATTCAATCTGTCCTTGTGCATCAGTCCCGCCATCCCAGGAATCAGTCTGGTAAACATTCGCTGCTCTCTCTCTATAGCTACAACATCAGATAAGGAGACCAAAACTGCACACAATATTCCAGGTGTGGCCTCCTGTATAATTGCTTGAATCATAGAATCATAGAGCATACAGTGCAGAAGGAGGCCATTCGGCCCATCGAGTCTGCACCCACCCACTTAAACCCATGTCTCCGCCCTATCCCCGTAACCAATAACCCCACCCAACCTTTTTGGACACAAAGGGCAATTTATCATGGCCAATCCACCTAACCTGCACATCTTTCGACTGTGGGAGGAAACCGGAGCACCCGGAGGAAACCCACGCACACACGGGGAGAACGTGCAGACTCCGCACAGACAGTGATCCAAGCCGGGAATCGAACCTGGGACCCTGGAGCTGTGAGGCAGCCATGCTAACCACTGTGCTACCGTGCTGCCCCAGGATATTCCGCTTGCATCACGGAGAATCGGGAGTGGGTAGAAGATTCGTGGGGCCTTCACCATGGCGGGAAGATGGAAGATCCCACGGGATATTCAGTCCGGTATGATTCTGATTTTATGACCTACTTTAAAATCCCCGCCCCGACACCACCCCCCCCCCTCCGACACCCCCCCCCCCCCCCCCCCCAACACCTCCCCCCCTAACCCCTAAAAAGAAATGTTTGACGTGGACATCTTACAGGCTCCTGGACTGCTTCGATTTTCATCAGATCTTCATACACCTCGCCACCATCATCCTCACCATAGACACAGTCGTAGAGCTCCTCGTCATCCTCAACACTGGCTTCACTGCAGCAACACATCACACATATCAGATAAATAGGACACGGAGGAATGTAATAATAACAGCATTGATATAGACACAACATCAGTTCCCGTCTAGCACTCCCTCAGTACTGACCCTCTGACAGTGCAGCACTCCCTCAGTACTGACCCTCTGACAGTGCAGCACTCCCTCAGTACTGACCCTCTGGCAGTGCGGCACTCCCTCAGTACTGACCCTCTGACAGTGCAGCACTCCCTCAGTACTGACCCTCTGACAGAGCAGCGCTCCCTCAGTACTGACCCTCTGACAGTGCAGCACTCCCTCAGTACTGACCCTCTGACAGTGCGGCACTCCCTCAGTACTGAGCCTCTGACAGTGCAGCACTCCCTCAGTACTGACCCTCTGACAGTGCCGCACTCCCTCAGTACTGACCCTCTGACAGTGCAGCACTCCCACAGTACTGACCCTCTGACAGTGCAGTACTCACTCAGTACTGACCCTCTGACAGTGCAGCACTCCCTCAGTCCTGACCCTCTGACAGTGCAGCACTCCCTCAGTACTGACCCTCTGACAGTGCAGCACTCCCTCAGTACTGACCCTCTGACAGTGCAGCACTCCCTGAGTACTGACCCTCTGACAGTGCAGCACTCACTCAGTACTGACCCTCTGACAGTGCGGCACTCCCTCAGTACTGACCCTTTGACAGTGCAGCACTCCCTCAGTACTGACCCTCTGACAGTGCAGCACTCCCTCAGTACTGACCCTCTGACAGAGCAGCACTCCCTCAGTACTGACCCTTGACCCTCTGACAGTGCAGCACTCCCTCAGTACTGACCCTCTGACAGTGCAGCACTCCCACAGTACTGACCCTCTGACAGTGCAGTACTCACTCAGTACTGACCCTCTGACAGTGCAGCACTCCCTCAGTCCTGACCCTCTGACAGTGCAGCACTCCCTCAGTACTGACCCTCTGACAGTGCAGCACTCACTCAGTACTGACCCTCTGACAGTGCAGCACTCCCTCAGTACTGACCCTGTTACAGTGCAGCACTCCCTCAGTACTGACCCTTTGACAGTGCAGCACTCCCGCAGTACTGACCCTTTGACAGTGCAGCACTCCCTCAGTTCCCTCACGGATTTCAAGTTGGGAACAGGAGCCTGTGTGACGGTCCTGTCAGATCCAGGAGTCTGGCTAAAAGATCTCTGGTTAACGGTGACTGACCCACCGCTGTGAGGTCGCAGTGGAGTCCAACTACCAGATATAGACAGGAGTCAAGAGCTGCTCCATTGTGACAACAAGCAAGTAATCAAAAAGTTACCCTCAATATCCACAAGGTGGCGCAAGATCTAAACAACCAAAATCACCAACTGCACTGAATTAGAAATAACAACAGAAAATGCTGGATAAACTCAGCAGGTCGGGTAACATTTCCGGAGAGAGTAACAGAGTTCACTTTTCTAGTCCAGACGAACCTTTTACAGGACTGGAGGTTAGAAATATGATGAATGGTGCACTTGTAAAGGCGGTTTGGACAGAATGAGAAGACAGTGAGAGGTTAAATGACTCAAGCAGCAACAGCCAAATTCGGCGCACCACGGTGGCTTCTGCTGCAGAGGGGAGGAGTAAAAGTTGTAGGAATGTAATAGGTATAGAGGATTCAATTGTAAGTGGAATAGTAGGCATTTCTGTGGCGGCAAACGAGACTCCAGGATGGTATGTTGCCTCCCTTGTGCTAGGATTGAGGATGTCTCGGAGCGAGTACAGGACATTCTGGAGGGGGAGGGTGAACAGCCAGTGGTTGTGGTCACATCGGTACAAACAACATAAAAAAAGGGATTAAGTCCTAAAACCATATTGATTGATTGATTTATTGTCACATATACCGAAGTACAGTGAAAAGCATTTTCCTGCAGCCAAGGAAACGTACACAGTGCGTACATAATAGAAATGGGTGGGACTGAGGAACGGAGAAAGATGTAAAAAACTGTAATGGGCATTAGATTGCATCAAGACAGAAATTAGGCAACTGTGTAGCAAAGGCAGAGTCGTATTAATGGAGCACTTCAACTTAGTTTGGGAGTGGCAGATAAGCACCTTTCAGGAAGAGAGTGAATTCCTGGAATGTGTCCAGGAATGCTTCCTGCAGTAATATGTTCCAGATATAACAAGGGGACAGGCAATATTAGATTTAGTTATATTAATGAGCCCAATTTAATTAGTAGCCTAACTGTGCATGAAGATTTATCAAATAGCGATCAGAACATGATTGAATTCAGTGTAGTGTTCGAAAGTGAAAAGCACGATTCAGATATTAGAATTTCAGACTTTGGTAAGGCTGATTTTAACAGGATGAGACAGAGACAGATCTGGACCACTGGGATAGATACAAAGGCCAGTAAAGGGTCACAAAGCAGCTTTTCAGAGTCAAATACCCTCAATCACGACACAGGAGAGAAGACAGGTGATTATAAGGCTTTAATCATCTGAGGACTGTACAGCAGCCGAGAAGTGTGCTCATCACATGCTGCCAAGTGAGTCTCATCATATATACCGTTTCCTGGGGGCGGAGCCAGAGGCGGAGTCCCCCAGGGTTCCAAGCCCGGTCTTAAAGGGCCAATGCATTAAAGGTAAGGTACCGTTATAGCAGCTACTGATAACATCCATCACACAGAGCAACTAAAAGGGATTATGAAAGGACATCACAATCAAGAAGAAATGTTATAGTTGTATAAAGGGGAAAGCGGGTGGTGAAGATCAATGTGGGCCCAGTAAAAGCTGAAATGGAGATACCAGGCTGGATTATTCCTCCCCGCTGACCGCAGATCAGCACGGGCGGAGCGCGGACCTCTGGCAGGGATCGGATTGCCGGGCGGGAGCAGCCGGACGATCCCACCCATTGTCATCGATAACGGGAAATGGCAGACCTGCTGAGCAATGACTTTGTCTCAGTGTTTACAGTGGAAAAGAAGATAACTTGCCAGAAATCCCAAAAAAATTAATAGTCGATAGAGCTCAGGGACGTAATACAATTAATGTCAGTACAGCATCAGTAACTCGGAAATTAATGGAACTAAGGAGTGACAAATCCCCAGGACCGGACGGTGTCCATTCGAGGGTGTTAAAGGAAGTCGGGGAGCATGTTGTAGATGCCAGAACTATAATCTTCCCGAGTTCCCTGGATTCAGGACTCATCCTTCTGGATTGGAAAATTGCACACATCACTCCACTTTTTAAGAAGGGTGAAAGGGGGAAAGCAGGGAATTTCAGACCGGATAGCCTGATGTCTGTGATGGGAAAATTGCTGGAGTCTATAATCGGGGATGGGGTAACTGAACACATCGAAAAATTTAGATCGATCAGGGAGGGCCAGTATGGATTCATGAAGGGAAGGTCATGCCTGGCAAATCTCATTGAATTTTTTGAAGCGGTGACTAAGGTAATGGACAGGGGAATGTCTATGGATGTTATTTATATGGAATTCCAGAAGGCATTTGATAAAGTTCCACACAAGAGACTGTTAACTAAGGTGGAAGCCCACGGATTTGAGGGCAAATTATGACATGATTGGGAAATTGGTTGAGTGGCAGGCAACAGAGAGTGGGGACAATGGGCAATAGCTCTAATTGGCAGGAGGTGACTTGTTGGGGCCCCAATTATTCACGCTCTTCATTCATGACTTGGATGATGTCACAGAAAGTCTATGTCCAAATTTTCTGATGATACAAAGTTAGGCAGCATTGTTCACAGCTTAGATGATAGCACAAAATTGCAAGGAGATATGACAGACTCGATGAATGGGCAAAATTGTGCCAGAGAGAATTTAATGCAGCAAAGTGTGAGGTTATCATTATAGACTAAAATAGGATCGAGCAGAGCACTTTCTCAATGGGAAGATGTTGGGTACAGTGTGTGGCCAAACAGACTTGGGGAGTTCAGGTGTATAGATCCTGAAAATGCCAGGAACAAGGGCAGAAATAGTAGGCTAATGGAATGTTAGCCTCTATATCTAGAGGATTGGAATATAAAGACACAGGGGTTATGCTGCAGCTTTACAGAACCCTGGTTAGACCCCACTCCGAGTCACCGTGAGCTGTTCTGGGCACCACACCTTAGGAAGGATATTTTGGCCTCGGTGGGAGAGTAATGTAGCTTTACAAAAATGAGACCTGGACTACAGGGTTTGAGTTACTCAATCAGTCCTGTTTTTGCTCGCATTTAGAAGGTTAAGGAAATGAAATGAAATGAAAATCGCTTATTGTCACGAGTAGGCTTCAAATGAAGTTACTGTGAAAAGCCCCTAGTCGCCACATTCCGACGCCTGTTCGGGGAGGCTGGTACGGGAATTGAACCGTGCTGCTGGCCTGCCTTGGTCTGCTTTCAAAGCCAGCGATTTAGCCCTGTGCTAAACCAGGGGTGATCGGATTGAAGATATTAACCAGGAAAGACAGGGTGGATAACGATAAACTATTCCCACTGGTTGGAGATTCTAAAACTAGGGGCAGAGTCTAAAGATTAGGGCCAGGACTTCAGGAGAGATGTTCGGAAGAACTTCTTCATTCAAAGGGTGGTAGAGGTTTGGAAATCTCTCCCACACACAGCAGCTGAAGCTGGAACAGTTGTTAATTTTTAATCTGAGATAGATTTTTGTTCAGCAAAGATATTAAGGGATTTGGGCCAAAAGCAGGTAGATGGAGTTAGGCCACACATCAGTCATAGTCTCATTGAATGGTGGGACAGGCTCAAGGGGCTGAATGGCCTGCTCCTGTTACTAGGTTCCAATCAGCAGGTTAAGTGGGTTGGCCATGATCAATGCGCGGGATTAAGGGGATAGAGTGGGGTAGTGGGGCTAGGTAGAGTGCTGTTTCGGAAGGTCAGGTCAGTGCAGACTTGATGGGCCGAATGCCTTCCTCTGCACTGCAGGGGTTCTATGATTCTAATGTAGAGGAGATCACATTCGGAGCAGAGAGTATTGTCAACCAAAGTGAAGGAAGAGGAAGTGAAATGTTGCTGCAGCTGATAGGAGAGTTTGGAGCTTTAGACAGTGAGGAGGTAAAGGGGCGGGTGTTGCACATCCTGTGATCAAACAGAAGAACATAAAGTTGCAAAGAGCGGTGCCGTGCCGAAGGATGAGGCATTGAGGACAATGGGGGAGTGGACCAGGGTGTCACAGAGGGAGCAATTATTACAGAATGCTGCCCGGGGAACAAACATTCCCTCTGGAAGGAGAGGGAAGCCCATTGAATCCGACCAAAGCAGACAGATGGTCGACAAAGAAAAATGCAACACGAAGGAGCAGCAAGTGAACCAGATGTTGACACCTGAGTATTTGAAACACCAAATACTAAAACATCAACTGCAGACCAGCAAAGTCAGCAACAAAGCAATTGAGACAACCCCCCCCCCCACCCAATCCCCATCCCCCACCCCACCCCCACCCCCCGCCAAACTTCAAAAGAAGATCATTAATCTTCCAAACTGTCTGAATCTGTAAAGTCTGTGATTTGGGGGATTGGGGGTCGGGTGAAGAGGAGCAATATTATTGTAAACAGCTTTGGATAAAGACTTGGGGGGGGGGGTGTAGTATAAGGGTGTTTGGGGCAGGAAGGGTTAATGTGGGACTGGGTAAACAGTACCACCCACATTGTGATGTCGAGGGTCACATGGGAGCAGCAGAGTGCAGTGGTTAGTCTGGTAGAAATTGGCATGAAGATCGCATTGAGTCAGGGGTATCCGAATGTATATCATAGATATCATAGAATTTACAGTGCAGAAGGAGGCCATTCGGCCCATCGAGTCTGCACCGGCCCTTGGAAAGAGCACCCTACCCAAGGTCAACACCTCCACCTTATCCCCATAACCCAGTCACCCCACCCAACACTAAGGGCAATTTTGGACACTAAGGGCAATTTATCACGGCCAATCCACCCTAACCTGCACATCTTTGGACTGTGGGAGGAAACCGGAGCACCCGGAGGAAACCCACGCAGACACGGGGAGGATGTGCAGACTCCGCACAGACAGTGACCCAAGCCGGGAATCGAACCTGGGACCCTGGAGCTGTGAAGCAATTGTGCTATCCACAAGGCTACGGTGCTGCCCTAATCTAATTAGCTGTTAGTAATGATGAGTTATTTGTTCAACCGGACAAGCCTCTGGACCTCTTCATGAAACAACATCCGACCTATCGCCGGCCATGTCAGTTTCTACTCACTCAATCAGGTCAGCCAAACTCTTGTAAATGTCTTCATCATCGACAGATTGCACCGTGGGAAATGGCCTGAAACATAATCACATCAAATCAGAGGAAGTTCATCAAGCAGAGTACAGCCAGAGTATGGACGGTAATATGAGGCGATGATAGCATCAGAACAAAGTGGAAAGTGTGTCAGCACCCGGTAAACATCAGTTTGTGGACAGGGTTCAGTATGTGTCCAAATAATCTCAATAGCGGGGTGTCCTCACTTGGTTGGGGGGGGGGGGGGGGGTAGTGCCCATGTGTTGTGGAGGGTGACATTGCCCATGGGTGGGAGGGGGGGGGGGGGGGACCCACAAGCTCACTCAGTGATCGGGGCACCCTTTCGAAGTCTGGGCTAAATTGGTGAGAAACTCCCCAGGGCCCTAAACAGTGACGAAGTGTCATTGAATATCGGTGGGGAACTCCCTCAAAAACACGCCACAAATTAACTCAGGAATTTCTATTAAATTCTGCTCACAGCATGTTTAAAACAGAGATCGATAGATTTCTAAATACCAATGACATAAAGGGATATGGGGACAGTGTGGGGAAAGAAGCATTGAAGTGGATGTCAGCCATGATCGTATCGATGAGTAGAGCAGGTTCAATGAGCTGAATCAAACAATAATTTAAATGTTCCTCTAGTTGAAGCCACAAGGAGGCGGTGTAGAGACACAATATAACGATCCAGCAGGGGGCAGTGTTAGCCTGAGTTATCGCATTTTCCAGCACCTGTTTACTCTAATCCCATTTTCCAGCATTTGGTCCATAGCCTTGTCTGCCCTGCGATCACAAACTCATTTAATAATAATTTTTAAATAATCTTTATTGTCACAAGTAGGCTTACATTAACACTACAATGCCTCAACAGATATCTTTGCAGCATCCTTGAGCACGGGTGAGGTCCCGGAGGACTGGAGAATTGCTAATGTTGTCCCTTTGTTTAAGAAGGGTAGCAGGGATAATCCAGGGAATTATAGACCTGTGAGCTTGACGTCAGTGGTAGGCAAACTGTTGGAGAAGATACTGAGGGATAGGATCTATTCACATCTGGAAGAAAATAGACTTATCAGTGATCGGCAGCATGGTTTTGTGCAGGGGAGGTCATGTCTTACAAACCTAATAGAATTCTTTGAGGAAGTGACAAAGTTAATTGATGAGGGAAGGGCTGTAGATGTCATATACATGGACTTTAGTAAGGCATTTGATAAGGTCTCCCATGGCAGGTTGATGGAAAAAGTGAAGTCGTATGGGGTTCAGGGTGTACTAGCTAGATGGATAAAGAACTGGCTGGGCAACAGGAGACAGAGAGTAGTGGTGGAAGGGAGTTTCACAAAATGGAGAAGGGTGACTAGTGGTGTTCCACAGGGATCCGTGCTCGGACCACTGCTGTTTGTGATCTACATAAATGACCTGGAGGAAGGTATAGGTGGTCTGATTAGCAAGTTTGCAGATGATACTAAGATTGGTGGAGTTGCAGATAGCGAGGAGGACTGTCAGAGAATACAACAAAATATAGATAGATTGGAGAGTTGGGCAGAGAAATGGCAGATGGAGTTCAATCCAGGCAAATGCGAGGTGATGCATTTTGGAAGATCAAATTCAAGAGCGGACTATATGGTCAATGGAAGGGTCTTGGGGAAAATTGATGTACAGAGAGATCTGGGAGTTCAGGTCCATTGTACCCTGAAGGTGGTACGCAGGTTGATAGAGTGGTCAAGAAGGCATACAGCATGCTTGCCTTCATTGGACGGGGTATTGAGTACAAGAGTTGGCAGGTCATGTTACAGTTGTATAGGACTTTGGTTCGGCCACATTTGGAATACTGCGTACAGTTCTGGTCGCCACATTACCAGAAGTATGTGGATGCTTTGGAGAGGGTGCAGAGGAGGTTCACCAGGATGTTGCCTGGTATGGAGGATGCTAGCTATGAAGAAAGGTTGAGTAGATTAGGATTGTTTTCGTTGGAAAGACGGAGGTTGAGGGGGGACCTGATTGAGGTCTACAAAGTTATGTGAGGTATGGACAGGGTGGATAGCAACAAGCTTTTCCCAAGAGTGGGGGTGTCAGTTACAAGGGGTCACGATTTCAAGGTGAGAGGGGGAAAGTTTAAGGGAGATGTGCGTGGAAAGTTTATTACGCAGAGGGTGGTGGGTGCCTGGAACGCTTTGCCAGCGGAGGTGGTAGAGGCGGGCATGATAGCATCATTTAATAGGCATCTAGACAGGTATATGAATGGGCGGGAACAGAGGGAAGTAGACCTTGGAAAATAGGAGACAGGTTTAGATAAAGGATCTGGATCGGCGCAGGCTGGGAGGGCCGAAGGGCCTGTTCCTGTGCTGTAATTTTCTTTGTTCTTTGTTCTTTGTATTTGATGAAGTGTACACTGTATTTGATGAAGTGTACACTGTATTTGATTAAGTGTACACCGTATTTGATGTAGTGTACACTATTTGATTCAGTGTACAACTGTATTTAATGTAGAATGTACACAGTATTTGATGAAGTGTACACTGTTTTGGATGTAGTATACACTGTATTAGATGAAGTGTACACTATTTGATGAAGTGTACACTGTGTTTGATGTGGTGTACATTGTATTTGATGTAGTGTACACTGTATTTGGTGAAGTGTATACTGTATTTGATGTAGTGTACACTGCAGTTGATAAAGTGTACACTATCTGCTGAAGCGTACACAGTATTTGATGTAGTGTATACTGCAGTTGATGAAGTGTACACTGTGTTTGATATAGTGTACATTGTATTTGATGCAGTGTACACTGTATTTGGTGAAGAGTACACTATATTTGATGTAGTGAACACTGTATTTAATGTTGTGTACACTATATTTAATGTAGTGTACACTGTACTTGATGAAGTGTACACTGTATTTGATGTAGTGTACACTGCAGTTGATGAGGTGTACACTGTGTTTGAAATGAAAATCGCTTATTGTCACGAGTAGGCTTCAATGAAGTTACTGTGAAAAGCCCCTAGTCGCCACATTCCGGCGCCTGTCCGGGGAGGCTGGCACGGGAATTGAACCGTGCTGCTGGCCTGCTTGGTCTGCTTTAAAAGCCAGCGATTTAGCCTTGTGAGCTAAACCAGCCCCTTTGATGTAGTGTACATTGTATTGGACGTAGTGTAGACTGTATTTGATGAAGTGTACACTGTATTTGATGAAGTGTACACCGTATTTGATGAAGTGAACACTGTAGTTGATGAAGTGTACACCGTATTTGATGTAGTGTACACTATTTGATTCAGTGTACACTGTTTAATAAAGTGTACACTATATTTGATGAAGTATGCACTGTATTTGATGCAGTGTACACTGTATTTAATGAAGTGTACACTGTATTTAATAAAGTGTACACTGTATTTGATGCAGTGTACACGGTATTTGATGCAGTGTACACTGTATTTGATGAAGTGTACACTGTATTTGATGAAGTGTACACTGTATTTGATGAAGTGTACACTGTAGTTGATGAAGTGTACACTGTATTTGATGAAGTGTACACCGTATTTGATGAAGTGAACACTGTAGTTGATGAAGTGTACACCGTATTTGATGTAGTGTACACTATTTGATTCAGTGTACACTGTTTAATAAAGTGTACACTATATTTGATGAAGTATGCACTGTATTTGATGCAGTGTACACTGTATTTAATGAAGTGTACACTGTATTTAATAAAGTGTACACTGTATTTGATGCAGTGTACACGGTATTTGATGCAGTATACACTGTATTTGATGAAGTGTACACTGTATTTGATGAAGTGTACACTGTATTTGATGAAGTGTACACTGTAGTTGATGAAGTGTACACCGTATTTGATGTAATGTACACTATTTGATTCAGTGTACAACTGTATTTAATGTAGTATACACTGTATTCGATGAAGTGTACACTATTTGATGAAGTGTACACTGTATTTGATGTCGTGTACACTGTATTTGATGAAGTGTGCACTGTATTTGATGAAGTGTACAGTGTATTTGATGCAGTGTACACTGTATTTAATGAAGTGTACACTGTATTTAATAAAGTGTACATTGTATTTGATGCAGTGTTCACTGTATTGGATGAAGTGTACACTGTATTTGATGTAGTCTACACTGTATTTGATGAAGCGTACACTGTATTTGATGAAGTGTACACTGTATTTGATGCAGTGTACACTATTTGATGCAGTGTACACTGTATTGGATGCAGCGTACACTGTATTTGATACAGTGTACACTGTATTTGATGCAGTGTACACTGTATTTGATGCAGTGTACACTGTATTTGATGCAGTGTACACTATTTGATGATGTGTGCACTGTATTTGATGAAGTGTGCTGTATATTATAAGTGCTGCTTTACTGATGAGTTACACAGTGCCAGGACCATGTCACTATTTTACTTCCTTTAAATTCAGTCGCTGTCTGTCATTTTGAAGGAAGATGTAGTTAATCAGAAATTGTCATCTCAGCGAATTCACTACACGTGTTGTGAAGCTCGCTGGAACTGTCGACATAAAGGAAGCATCATCACTACTTCTGTAGGAACACAGTCTGTGACTTGCTCGGCTAAAAGTCTGACAACCAATTATTCCTGAATCCCAGCACCAATTATAAAGATCCAATTGAGTCGTGACAGCTGGTGAATGTTCGAGTTCCTGGTCTGATCTTTTAAACAAAGCCGTGCATTTCTATAGCAGCATTCATTACCCTGCCTTGTCCCAAAGCACCTTCCAACCAATGAAGTAATTTACAACTCGAGTCAGTTTATAATATAGAAAATTCAGCAGACAAATTAGACAGAACAAGATTCTTTCAATAGATCAGATAATAACCAGAAGCTATTGGAGTTATTAATATCAGTGTCATTTCTCTGTCAGCTCCTCATACAGCTCAACAGGAGACCATTCGGCCCATTGTCTCCATGTCAGCTCTTTGAAAAGTCTCTACAATGATCCCACTTCTCATTTCCCCCAGGGCCCTGAATCATTTCCCATTTCAAAGGATTTTAGTTTGACACAATGGGGCTGAATGGCCTCTCTGTACTTTTTCTAAGGGAGGTTATTTTAAATAGTTGACAGGATTTCAGACAGAGGAAGACAAGCGCTCACTCTGGAATATTAGAGAATAAATCAGAGAGCAAAAGCTCAAAGAATGAGTTATTCCTGTTGTGACGATAACCAATTGACCCCTGGCCCTGTTGACAACGGATTGATTTTTCAATCGACCAGATTGAATGATGGGGAATTCGGTTCCATCTCCAGTTATTCTCTGTTTTCCATTTCCTGTATTATCCACCCACACATTTAATTCTAAACACAAATGGAGACAGACTGGAAAGGTCAAGGGTTCAAGGGCCACTGCAGAAACCTGAACACAGAATCCAGGCTGATAACCCCAGTGAAACACTGAGGGAGTGCTGCCCTGTCAGAGGGTCAGTACTGAGGGAGTGCTGCCCTGTCAGAGGGTCAGTACTGAGGGTGTGCTGTACTGTCAGAGGGTCAGTACTGAGGGAGTGCTGCCCTGTCAGAGGGTCAGTACTCAGGGAGTGCTGCACTGTCAGAGGGTCAGTACTGACGGAGTGCTGCACTGTCAGAGGGTCAGTACTGAGGGAGTGCTGCATTGTCAGAGGGCCAGGACTGAGGGAGTGCCGCACTGTCAGAGGGTCAGTACTGAGGGAGGGCTGCACTGTCAGAGGGTCAGTACTGAGGGAGTGCCGCACTGTCAGAGAGTCAGTACTGAGGGAGTGCTGCACTGTCAGAGGGTCAGTACTGAGTGAGTACTGCACTGTCAGAGGGTCAGTACTGTGGGAGTGCTGCACTGTCAGAGGGTCAGTACTGAGGGAGTGCCGCACTGTCAGAGGGTCAGTACTGAGGGAGTGCTGCACTGTCAGAGGGTCAAGGGTCAGTACTGAGGGAGTGCTGCACTGTCAGAGGGTCAGTACTGAGGGAGTGCCGCACTGTCAGAGGGTCAGTACTGAGGGAGTGCTGCACTGTCAGAGGGTCAGTACTGAGGGAGTGCTGCACTGTCAGAGGGTCAGTACTGAGGGAGTGCTGCACTGTCAGAGGGTCAGTACTGAGGGAGTGCCGCACTGTCAGAGGGTCAGTACTGAGGGAGTGCTGCACTGTCAGAGGGTCAGTGCTGAGGGAGTGCTAGACGGGAACTGATGTTGTGTCTATATCAATGCTGTTATTATTACATTCCTCCGTGTCCTATTTATCTGATATGTGTGATGTGTTGCTGCAGTGAAGCCAGTGTTGAGGATGACGAGGAGCTCTACGACTGTGTCTATGGTGAGGATGATGGTGGCGAGGTGTATGAAGATCTGATGAAAATCGAAGCAGTCCAGGAGCCTGTAAGATGTCCACGTCAAACATTTCTTTTTAGGGGTTAGGGGGGGAGGTGGGGGGGGGGGGGGGGGGGGGTGTCGGAGGGGGGGGTGGTGTCGGAGGGGGGGGTGGTGTCGGGGCGGGGATTTTAAAGTAGGTCATAAAATCAGAATCATACCGGACTGAATATCCCGTGGGATCTTCCATCTTCCCGCCATGGTGAAGGCCCCACGAATCTTCTACCCACTCCCGATTCTCCGTGATGCAAGCGGAATATCCTGGGGCAGCACGGTAGCACAGTGGTTAGCATGGCTGCCTCACAGCTCCAGGGTCCCAGGTTCGATTCCCGGCTTGGATCACTGTCTGTGCGGAGTCTGCACGTTCTCCCCGTGTGTGCGTGGGTTTCCTCCGGGTGCTCCGGTTTCCTCCCACAGTCGAAAGATGTGCAGGTTAGGTGGATTGGCCATGATAAATTGCCCGCAGTGCCCAAAAAGGTTGGGTGGGGTTATTGGTTACGGGGATAGGGCGGAGACATGGGCTTAAGTGGGTGGGTGCAGACTCGATGGGCCGAATGGCCTCCTTCTGCACTGTATGCTCTATGATTCTATGATTCAAGCAATTATACAGGAGGCCACACCTGGAATATTGTGTGCAGTTTTGGTCTCCTTATCTGATGTTGTAGCTATAGAGAGAGGGCAGCGAATGTTTACCAGACTGATTCCTGGGATGGCGGGACTGATGCACAAGGAGAGATTGAATCGGTTCGGAATGTATTCACTGGAATTCAGAAGAATGAGGGAGGAATCTCCGAGAAACCTATGAAATTCTAACAGGACTGGACAGGGTAGATGCAGGAAGGATGTTCCCGATGGTGGGTGTGTCCAGTACCAGGGGGCACAGTCTGAGGATACGGGGTCGACCATTTAGGACGGAGATGAGGAGACATTTCTTCACCCAGATTGTGGTCGGCCTGTGGGATTCATTTCAAGAAACAGTTAGATATAGCACTCAGGGCGAAGGGAATCAAAGGCTACGGGGGGAAGGTGGGATCTGGATATTGTGTTGGATGGTCAGCCATGGTCATAATGAATAGAGGAGCAGGCTAGAAGGGATGAATGGCCTCTTCTCTCCTATTTTCTAAGATTCTGTGTTTCTAGTCAGAACGTGCCTGGAACAATGTGTGTTGCAGAGGTTGTGACTCACCTGAAGAATGGCTACGGCTTCCTCAGGTGTACAGGGTGGAGGCCACCAGCAACCCGGGACCCTGGATCGGTGCAGCAATGGGGCAGGGGGAGCACCTGCCAGGTGGATCTTCCTGATTCAGTGTCACAGGCTCATTCAGATCCACCTTCCAGCCTCAGCGTGCTCCTGGAGATCCATCATTTCCAGGAGGTCCATCCTGTTCCTTCAATGGTGGGTCAGTGATGTTAGGGCCTTTTCAACTCGCTGACCGGAAATGATGGTGGGACACCCACAATCAGGCCGAACCCTCCTCGGAATATGGCACCCGGTCCCCGGTACATAATTAATGAGGTTGGGGCTGGAAGATACATTGTGGTTTCCCATCAGTGCGAGACATTCCAGCTCTCTGTCCCCATCCCTGTCACAGGAATTCATCCCTGAAGTCAGATTTCTGCCCAGTGACGCAAAATGGAGTCAGACGTGAAGTGGGAAAACCCCCAGTGGCAACAGAAATGCCCAGCTCTCTGTGTTGGTGTTTTAACTCGTTCATCATGTGATGTGGGCGGCACTATGTGGGCCAGCAAATATTGGCCCATCCCTAATTGTCCTTGAGAAGGTGGGGGTGAGCTGTCTTCTGGAACAGCTGCAGTCAGTGCTGTTAGTGAGGGAGTTCCAGGATGTTGCCCAGTGACAGTGAAGGAACGGCCGATATATTTCCCAGTCAGGGTGGGGAGTGAGTTTGAGAGGAACCTCCCGGTGGTGGGGTTCCCAGGTGTCTCTCCAGGTGGTGGGAATTCCAGGTGTCTCTCCAGGTGGTGGGAATAAGAACATAAGAACTAGGAGCAGGAGTAGGCCATCTGGCCCCTCGAGCCTGCTCCGCCATTCAATGAGATCATGGCTGATCTTTTGTGGACTCAGCTCCACTTTCCGGCCCGAACACCATAACCCTTAATCCCTTTATTCTTCAAAAAACTATCTATCTTTATCTTAAAAACATGTAATGAAGGAGCCTCAACTGCTTCACTGGGCAAGGAATTCCATAGATTCACAACCCTTTGGGTGAAGAAGTTCCTCCTAAACTCAGTCCTAAATCTACTTCCCCTTATTTTGAGGCTATGCCCCCTAGTTCTGCTTTCACCCGCCAGTGGAAACAACCTGCCCGCATCTATCCTATCTATTCCCTTCATAATTTTAAATGTTTCTGTAAGATCCCCCCTCATCCTTCTAAATTCCAACAAGTACAGACCCAATCTACTCAACCTCTCCTCGTAATCCAACCCCTTCAGCTCTGGGATTAACCTAGTGAATCTCGTCTGCACACCCTCCAGCGCCAGTATGTCCTTTCTCAGGTAATGAGATCAAAACTGAACACAATACTCCAGGTGTGGCCTCACTAACACCTTATACAATTGCAGCATAACCTCCCTAGTCATAAACTCCATCCCTCTAGCAATGAAGGACAAAATTCCATTTGCCTTCTTAATCACCTGTTGCACCTGTAAACCAACCTTCTGTGACTCATGCACTAGCACACCCAGGTCTCTCTGCACAGCAGCATGTTTTAATATTTTATCATTTAAATAATAATCCCTTTTGCTATTATTCCTACCAAAATGGATAACCTCACATTTGTCAACATTGTATTCCATCTGCCAGACCCTAGCCCATTCACATAATCTATCCAAATCCCTCTGCAGACTCCCGGTATCCTCTGCACTTTTCGCTTTACCACTCATCTTAGTGTCATCTGCAAACTTGGACACATTGCCCTTGGTCCCCAACTCCAAATCATCTATTGTGGGCCCGACATTGATCCCAGGTGTCTCTCCAGTTGGTGGGTTCCCAGGTATCTCTCCAGGTGATGGGAATCCCAGGTATCTCTCCAGGTGGTGGTTTCCCAGGGAGCTCTCCAGGTGATGGGAATCCCAGGGATCTCTCCAGGTGGTGGTTTCCCAGGGATCTCTCCAGGTGATGGGAATCCCAGGGATCTCTCCAGGTGGTTGGGTTCCCAAGGATCTCTCCAGGTGGTGGTTTCCCAAAAATCTCTCCGGGTGGTGGGAATCCCAGGTATCTCTCCAGGTGTTGGGAATACCAGGTATCTCTCCAGGTGTTGGGAATCCCAGGTATCTCTCCAGGTGGTGGGTTCCCAGGTGTCTCTCCAGGTGGGGGGAATCCCAGGTATCTCTCCAGCTGGTGAGTTCCCAGGTATCTCTCCAGGTGGTGGGGTTCCCAGGTATCTCTCCAGGTGTTGGGAATCCCAGGTATTTCTCCAGGTGGTGGGAATACCAGGTATCTCTCCAGCTGGTGGGTTCCCAGGTATCTCTCCAGGTGGTGAGTTCCCAGGTATCTCTCCAGGTGGTGGGCTTCCCAGGTATCTCTCCAGGTGGTGGGGTTCCCAGGTATCTCTCCAGGTGGTGGGTTCCCAGGTATTTCTCCAGCTGGTGGGTTCCCAGGTATCTCTCCAGCTGGTGAGTTCCCAGGTATCTCTCCAGGTGGGGGGAATCCCAGGTATCTCTCCAGGTGGTGGGGTTCCCAGGTATCTCTCCAGCTGGTGGGTTCCCAGGTATTTCTCCAGCTGGTGGATTCCCAGGTATCTCTCCAGGGGGTTGGGTTCCCAGGTATCTCTCCAGGTGGTGGGTTCCCAGGTATCTGCTGCCTTGTCCTTGGACAGGTCACGAGTTTGGAAGGTGCTGACAAAGGATCCTTGGTGAGTTCCTGCACAAAATTATAGAATGGTGACAACAGTGAACGAGTCCATTCAGCCCATCGTGTTTGTGCCAGCCCTCTGCAAGAGCAACTCAGCTGGTTCCACATCTGTGCTTTACCCCTGGAGCCTTCAACTTCTTTCTCTTCAGATCCGCTTCCCTTTGAAAGTCACGATTGAACCAGCTTCCAGCTCAGGCACAGCACAGCAGATCCGAACCACTTACTGCGCAAAATACATTTCCCTCATCTCACCATTCCTCCTTTTGCCAATCCCATTAAGTTGGTGCCCTCTGCTTCTTCATTTTATGCCACTGGAAAGATTCTCTCTCCGTTCAGACCCTTTGTGATTTCCATCTTCTCTGAACATTGCAGCTTCAACTTCTCCTAAGTTTCTCCTAATTCCTGGAACAACGTTCACTAATTTTGCAATCCTGAATGATCAGCCTCTCATCCGGGGGCAGCACGGTACCGCAGTGGTTAGCACTGTTGCTTCACAGCGCCAGGGTCCTAGGTTCGATTCCCCGCTGGGTCACTCTCTGTTCGGAGTCTGCACGTTCTCCCCGTGTCAGCGTGGGTTTCCTCCGGGTTCTACACTATCTCCATCTTGTGCCCACTGACTTAACCTGCCGCTGTCATCAATCTGTGCACATCTCGCCTCTGCTCCCCCACTCCCTTCAGAATTGTATATCTTTTATTTGATATGGTCTCTCTTCACTGTTCGGACCAAAGTACATAAGTAACGAAATGCTGAGAAAAGACATGTGCTATCAAAGTTTTTCATTTTGCAGTCATCAGGATAGCTCACAGAAATGTTCCGACCGTAATGGGGGGAAATCAATTTACACTGCATGACAATGATAATTGCTTATTGTCACAAGTAGGCTTCAATGAAGTTACTGTGAAAAGCCCAGGAGCACTGATTGGTTGCCAAGTGGACTCTGATTGATGGCGATGTAGTCATGAAGAATGCAGCATGGAACAGTTAACTGCTTTGTTCAAATTCTAACCAGGCAGGGCATCTCTGATTGGTCAAGGTATTACCGTGAGAATGAACCAGGGAATGGCTGTTTATATATTTGGGTGGAAAATGGCTATTCCCTAAGCTTTTGTTTAGTTGAAAAAGGCGCAATGTGTGCACATGCTCCTTCTGTCCACAAAGGACAGTGCCCTGTGTGTGAATAGATGGAGTTTCTAACATGTGTAAGTGAGCCACAATACAAGCCTGATTGACAATCTTAAACTAGTTTTCAGTGTAACTCTTAGCACAACCAGGATTGTTCAGCAAGTGCTGTCCAATCTCAGAATCACATCCAATGTTAGACACTGTGTTTTGAGCTTTGCAAGCATGGGCTGGTTGGGTACGGCAGTGCTTTGAACAAAGCTGCAAAGTTAACTTTTCCACACTGCATTCTCCCTCCAACAATCAGAATTCATTTGCCAACCAATCAGCATGCTCTTCTCATTTTGTTCCCCCATTACGTGGTCATACATAGAATCAGAGGAGGAGGCCATTCGGCCCTTCGAGCCTGCTCTGCCATTCATTATGATCATGGTTGATCTTCACGTTCAATACTCTGATCCCGCCTTCCCCCATATCCCTCGATCCCTTAGCCCCAAGAGCATATCGAATTCCTTCTTGAAATTACACAACATTTTGGCCTCAACTACTTTCTGTGGGAGTGGATTCCACAGATTCCCCGCTCTCTGGGTGAAGACATTTCTCCTCCCCTCAGTCCTAAAAGGTTTACCCTTTATCCTCAAACCGTGACCCCCTAGTCCTGGACTCCCCCACCATCGGGAACATTCTTTCTGAATCTACCCTGTCTAATCCTGTTAGAAGTTTATCAGTTTCTATGTGATTCCCTCTCACTCTTCGAAACTCCAATGAATATAATCTTAACCGACTTAGTCTCTCCTCATCTGACAGTCCCACCATCCCAGGAATCAGCCTGGTAAACCTTCGCTGCACTCCCTCCATAGCAAGAACATCTTTCAAGTAACAAACATGTCTTTCGGGACTTGTGGGAGGAAACCGGAGCACCTGGAGGAAACCCACGCAGACACGGGGAGAACATGCAGACTCCTCACAGACAGTCACCCAAGCCGGGAATTGAACACGGGTTCCTGGCGCTGTGAAGCAACAGTAATAACCTGCCTCCTTATTTTTGCTCCCGAAGTGGATAACCTCACATTTTTGTACTATGTCTGCCATGCAGGTGCCCACTCACTCAGCCTGTTCAAATCCCGCTGAAGCATCTCTGCATCCCCCTCACAGCTCACCCTGCAACCCAACTTTGTATCATCTGCAAATTTTGAGATAAGACATTTAGTTCCCTCGATCAAATCATTAATATATAATGTGAACAGTTGGGGTCCCAGCACAGATCCCTGTGGAACCCCGCTAGTCACTCCCTGCCAATCAGAAAAAGACCCTTTAATTCCAACTTTTTGCTTCCTGTCTGCTAACCAGCTTTCTATCCATCTCTAGATACTACCTGTACTCCCATTCGCTTTAACTTTACATATTAATCTGCTATGTGAGATCTTGTTGAAAGCCTTCTGAAAGTCTAAATAAACCACATCCACCGGCTCTCCCTGGTCAACTCTACTAGTTATATCTTCAAATAATTCTGGTAGATTTGCCAAGCATGATTTTCCTTTTGTAAATCCGTGCTGACTTTGAAATTTACAATGCAGAAGGAGGACATTTGGCCCATCGAGTCTGCATTGGTCCTTGGAAAGAACACCCCACCCTACTTTATCTGTTATTCATTTTTTTAAAGTTAGAGTACCCAATTCATTTTTCCAATGAAGGGGAAATTTAGCATGGCCAATCAACCTACCCTGCACACCTTGGGGTGAAACCCAAGCAAACACGGGGAGAATGTGCAAACTCCACACGGACAGTGACCCAGAGCCGGGATCGAACGCAAGATCTCGGCACCATGAGGCAGCAGTGCTAACCACTGCGCCCCCGTGCTGCCCTTGTCTGTCATTCACGTCATTCACTATCCATGTAATCCTCTTCAACATCTACTCCCATCCCTCCCCCCTCCCCCAATCCAACAGAATCTCTGAGCTTCTCTAATCCTGGCCTCATGAACCCCCCCCACCTCCCCGGCTGCCTGGGACCAAAACTATTCCCTCAGCTCCTCAGACTCCCTATCTCTCTCTCTCCTTTCAGACACTCCTCAACACCACCCCTCTTTTACCAAGCTTGTGACCAGCTGTCCTCATGCCTCCTTCCTGGTTCAATGTTAGGTTTTGCCTGATAATAGTCCGGTGATGCCCATGGGATGGTTTATTAAAGGAGTTAGACAAATGTAAGTTGTTGTTGTTGTGTGAATACCCTTCTCTGTTCCTCCAGAAACAGATTGAGACAGATATTCGCAGTTGCTGCCTTCTGGAGATCAAACAGACAGAGGAGAAATACACTGAGACACTCGAATCGATCGAGAAGGTACATCTCCCTGTCCGCTTTCTTCTCATTCCCTACCCCCAGCCGGTCCACCTCCTCCCCTTGACCAAACACTCACTGCAGTTCCATTCTCTCCTGTCTGTCAGTCTGGACAGCGGTCCTGAGGTCAACAGTGTAATTGACCCAGACTCAGAAAGCGACTGTCCAGCGCAAAAGGAGATTGGAGCAAAGGGCTGTCCAAAACACTAACTCCTGGATTTATTTTTCAGCATTTTATGTGCCCACTGAGGCGGGTGTTAACAGCAGAAGAGATGGACGTCATATTTGTTAATATTGAGTTAGGTGAGAGGGGGAGAGGGACAGGTTGTGGAGAGGGGCAGGAAGTGAGAGGGGTGACGGGAAGAGGGGAGGTAGCGGAGGAGGGAGTGTGTGGTGATGAGGGAGTGGGAGGGAGTGATGGAGGAAGGGGCAGGATGGGGAGGGGTGGGTGTTGAGGAGGGGGCAGGATGGGGAGGGGTGGGTGTTGAGGAGGGGGCAGGATGGGGAGGGGTGGGTGTTGAGGAGGGGGCAGGATGGGGAGGGGTGGGTGTTGAGGAGGGGGCAGGATGGGGAGGGGTGGGTGTTGAGGAGGGGGCAGGATGGGGAGGGGTGGGTGTTGAGGAGGGGCAGGATGGGGAGGGGTGGGTGTTGAGGAGGGGGCAGGATGGGGAGGGGTGGGTGTTGAGGAGGGGGCAGGATGGGGAGGGGTGGGTGTTGAGGAGGGGGCAGGATGGGGAGGGGCTGGGTGTTGAGGAGGGGGCAGGATGGGGAGGGGTGGGTGTTGAGGAGGGGGCAGGATGGGGAGGGGTGGGTGTTGAGGAGGGGGCAGGATGGGGAGGGGTGGGTGTTGAGGAGGGGGCAGGATGGGGAGGGGTGGGTGTTGAGGAGGGGGCAGGATGGGGAGGGGTGGGTGTTGAGGAGGGGGCAGGATGGGGAGGGGTGGGTGTTGAGGAGGGGGCAGGATGGGAGGGGTGGGTGTTGAGGAGGGGGCAGGATGGGGAGGGGTGGGTGTTGAGGAGGGGGCAGGATGGGGAGGGGTGGGTGTTGAGGAGGGGGCAGGATGGGGGGGGTGGGTGTTGAGGAGGGGGCAGGATGGGGAGGGGTGGGTGTTGAGGAGGGGGCAGGATGGGGAGGGGTGGGTGTTGAGGAGGGGGCAGGATGGGGAGGGGTGGGTGTTGAGGAGGGGGCAGGATGGGGAGGGGTGGGTGTTGAGGAGGGGGCAGGATGGGGAGGGGTGGGTGTTGAGGAGGGGGCAGGATGGGGAGGGGTGGGTGTTGAGGAGGGGGCAGGTATGGGAGGGGTGGGTGTTGAGGAGGGGGCAGGATGGGGGGGGTGGGTGTTGAGGAGGGGGCAGGATGGGGAGGGGTGGGTGTTGAGGAGGGGGCAGGATGGGGGGGGTGGGTGTTGAGGAGGGGGCAGGATGGGGAGGGGTGGGTGTTGAGGAGGGGGCAGGATGGGGAGGGGTGGGTGTTGAGGAGGGGGCAGGATGGGGAGGGGTGGGTGTTGAGGAGGGGGCAGGATGGGGAGGGGTGGGTGTTGAGGAGGGGGCAGGATGGGTGGGGGTGGGTGTTGAGGAGGGGGCAGGATGGGGAGGGGTGGGTGTTGAGGAGGGGGCAGGATTGGGAGGGGTGGGTGTTGAGGAGGGGGCAGGATGGGGAGGGGTGGGTGTTGAGGAGGGGGCAGGATGGGGAGGGGTGGGTGTTGAGGAGGGGGCAGGATGGGTGGGGGTGGGTGTTGAGGAGGGGGCAGGATGGGGAGGGGTGGGTGTTGAGGAGGGGGCAGGATGGGAGGGGTGGGTGTTGAGGAGGGGGCAGGATGGGTGGGGGTGGGTGTTGAGGAGGGGGCAGGATGGGGAGGGGTGGGTGTTGAGGAGGGGGCAGGATGGGGAGGGGTGGGTGTTGAGGAGGGGGCAGGATGGGGAGGGGTGGGTGTTGAGGAGGGGGCAGGATGGGGAGGGAGAATGGATCAGATTTCCCTCTGGGCTTTGGGACTTTGCCGTTGAGTCTGAAGGGGCCCCGGGTACCTGGGTCGCAGGGTCACTGGGTCGCAGGGTCACAGGGTCATTGGGTCGCAGGGTCACTGGGTCGCAGGCTGCTTTCTGATTGGCTGTATCCATCCTCGCAGACCCTCCGTCTGGTCCAATCAGAGGCAGTCACATGGGCAGAGCCGCTGAGGAATCTCGGAGGGTCCCGCACCCTGGAGACAGGGTCAGAGGGGAATTTTTAATTTTATATTCCACATGGGAAAGTGGGAAAACCCTTTGGGTCGGAGGGAAACGCCTCCACTTGGGGGCTGAGGCCTCAGGAGCTGCCTTCCCCCCGGACCCCCTTCCATGAAAGCTGGTGGGAAAACCACCCACCCCTCCCCCCCCCTCCTCGACACCCGCCCCTCCCCCCCCCCTCCCAACTGCTCACTGGGAAACATCCAACACCACTCTCCGCTATTAGATCCCTTCCCCTCGGATCAGTAAAAATTAACCGAAGGGCAGGGGAGGAGTGAATGTGGGGGTGCGAGAGAGAGAGTGGGTGTGGTAGAGCGAGAATAAGTGACTGAGAGAGGAAGTGTGATGGTGGGGAGAGGGGAGGGTATCTGTGTGTGTTTGAGTGGGGACAGGTACATTTGTGGTCAATTGTGAGTGTTTGTCTGTCCATGTGACTGTGAACATTAACCTAGGCATTGGACAGAACGCTCCTGATCTTCATCAAACGAGTCCTTCTGAGGAATATACAGGAAATATACGAATGAAATGTTATAATGTCCAGAGAATCTGCAGATAAACACAATGGATGTGAGTGGGAAACTGCAGTTAAATGGGCTGATTTTATGTCCAATTTCTTTCTGTTCCTGACCCCAGGCTTTAGTTAAAGTTCACAGAGACTTGAATGAAGATGTGAAGAATGTCATTATGTCGAGGAATGATCAGAAACTTTATCAAATCTTCATCAACTACAAGGAAAAGTATGGAGTGTTCTGATTGATTTGTTTTGGATTTTAATCCATGAGAATTACCACTTTGTAAAGGTTCCGTGTTGCCCATGAGAACAGCGTGATCCAGGTTAATGGGCTCAAACAGGTTGATATTAAGAAGGAGGATGTGCTGGAAAGTTAGAAAAGCATCAGGATAGATAAGTCCCCTGGGCCTGATGGGATATACCCAAGGTTACTACGGGAAGCAAGGGAGGAGATTGCTGCGCCGTTGGCGATGATCTTTGCATCCTCACTCTCCACTGGAGCAGTACCGAATAATTGGAGGGAGGCGAATGTTGTTCCCCTGTTCAAGAAAGGCAATAGGGAAATCCCTGGGAATTACAGACCCATCAGTCTTACGTCTGTGGTGAGCAAAATATTGGAAAGGATTCTGTGAGATAGGATTTATGTTTATTTAGAAAAACATAGTTTGATTAAAGATAGTCAGCATGGCTTTGTGAGGGACAGGTCATGCCTCACAAGCCTCATTGAATTCTTTGAGGATATGACGAGACACATTGATGAAGGTCGGGCAGTGGATGTAGTATATTTGGATTTCAGTAAGGCATTTGATAAGGTTCCCCATGGTAGGCTCGTTCGGAACATCAGGGGGCATAGGATACAGGGAGATTTGGCTGTCTTGACACAGAACTGGCTGGCCGAAAGAAGACAGTGAGTGGTCGTGGATGGAAAGAAGTGGAAGGGTGGGTTAGTAAGTTTGCTGATGACACGAAGGTTAGTACAGTTGTAGATAGCGTTGAGGGCTGTCGCAGGTTACAACAGGACATTGACAGGATGCAGAGCTGGGCTGAGAAGTGGCAGATGGGACTGATTTAGCTCACTGGGGCTGGTTTAGCTCACTCGGCTAAATCGCTGGCTTTGAAAGCAGATCAAGCAGGCCAGCAGCACGGTTCGATTCCTGTACCAGCCTCCCCGCACAGGCGCCGGAATGTGGAACCTAGGGGCTTTTCACAGTAACTTCATTGAAGCCTACTCGTGACAATAAGCGATTTTCATTTCTTTCATTTCATTTCATGGAGCTCAACCTAGATAAATGTGAAGTGATTCATTTTGGAAGGTCAAATTTGAATGCTGAATACAGGGTAAAAGACAGGATTCTTGGAAGTGTGGAGGAACAGAGGGATCTTGGGGCCCACGTACATAGATCCCTCAAAGTTGCCACCCAGGTTGATAGGGTTGTTAAGAAAGCGTATGGTATGTTGGCTTTTATTAACAGGGGGATTGAGTTTAAGAGCCGCGAGGTTTTGCTGCAGCTTTATAAAACCCTAGTTAGACCACACTTGGAATATTGTGTTCAGTTTTGGTCGCCTCATTATAGGAAGGATGTGGATGCTTTGGAGAGGGTACAGAGGAGATTTACCAGGATGCTGCCTGGACTGGAGGGCATGTCTTATGAAGAAAGGTTGAGGGAGCTAGGGCTTTTCTCACTGGAGTGAAGAAGGCAGAGAGGTGACTTGATAGAGGTGTACAAGGTGATGAGAGGCATGGATAGAGTAGATAGCCAGAGACTTTTCCCCAGGGTGGAAATGGCTGTCACGAGGGGACATAATTTTAAGGTGATTGGAGGAAGGTTTTGGGGAGATGTCAGAGGCAGGTTCTTTACACAGAGAGTGGTGGGTGTGTGGAATGCACTGCCAGCAGAGGGGGTGGAGTCAGAGTCATTCGGGACATTTAAGCGACTCTTGGACAGGCACATGGATGGCAGTAAATTGAAGGGGTGTAGGTTAGGTTGATGTTAGAGTAGGATAAGTGATCGGCACAACATTGTGGGCCGAAGGGCCTGTACTGAGCTGTACTGTTCTATGTTCTATGTTCGATATTGAACAAAGAGAACAGCAGAAGGAAATCCTCCCAGGAGTACCCCCTCTCTCTCACCCACCAGGACTATAGAAACTCAATCACAGAGTCACATCTAATGTTGGACACTGTGTGTTGAGTATTGTGAGAATGGGTTAATTGGGTAAGGCCTCTACATTGCTTGTTGCAGACAGTGACTGGGTTGTGCTGTTTGATACCATCGGCAGTCTTTGGAATTACAAACCCAGCATCACAGCGGCTCTGAAATTCATGATTCATTTGTGTGTTAGACAGAATGTCCATCTAGCTTAACGGCAGCTTCCTGTTAGTGACGAATAAATAGCACTCGTGACGTCCTGTACAGTCGCAGCGGGAAACACTTTGAAGATACCTTACCCTTCCATGGCAATCTGAGGTAGACTGGACACTAGACTGGAGACACACAAGCCTGAGAACACACACAAACCAGATTCAAAAACAGCTTCTTCCCCACTGTCACCAGACTCCTAAATGACCCTCTTATCGACTGACCTCATTAACACTACACCCTGTATGCTTCATCCGATGCCAATGCTTATGTAGTTACATTGTATACCTTGCGTTGCCCTATTATGTATTTTATTCTCATTTTCTTTTCATGTACTTAATGATCTGTTTGAGCTTCTCACAGAAAAATACTTTTCACTGTACCTTGGCACACGTGACAATAAACAAAATCCAAATCCACTTTTCAAGACCTGAGGTGTACAACATTATGAGGGCAGAGATGGAGTGGGAAGGATAAAATACTTTCCCTTGACAGTGAATTATAGAACCAGGGGACATAGAATGAAGATAAGAGGCAGAAGGTGTAGAGGGGACATGAGGAGGAACTATTTTACACAGAGGGTGGTGGGAGTCTGGAATTCGCTGCCCGAGTTGGTGGTGGAGGCAGAGACCCTAAACTCTGTTTAAAAAGTACCTGGATCTGCACCTTCAGTGCTGTAAGCTACAGGGCTATGGACCAGGTGCGGGAAGGTGGGATTAGAAAGGGCACCTGGGTGTCCTCGGGCTGGAATGGACAAGATGGGCCGAATGGGCTCCTTCTTTGCTGTAACTTTTCGAAGATTCTATGACGGCCTTAGGCCTGTTTATGAGTTTACGCGATTGGACAACATTTGGTAAATAATCTTCAGACTGATTACGCTGACAAACAATTTAAGATTGTCAGTTGTGTTCACAGTGTGGTGCAGTTTAATGTACTGGAAGCTACATATATTAATACATGGGGCCCTATTCTTTGCAGACAGAAAGAACACGTATGCACATTTCATCTGTTTCAGCTCAACAAAATAAGTGTTAACCATTCGCCAGTTCATTCCTCAGGGCAATGCCTTGCTGTCACGCTGCCTGGTTTAAATTTCAAACAATGCTTGGCAGTTAACTGGTGTGTTGGACAGAATTTCTGTAATGTACCACTCGTGTTGTTACTGCACAGCAACTGGTGCATTCTCCATATAATGCCTCTACCAATCAGAGTTCACTCACTAACCAACCAGCATCCTCTACTCATGCAATTCTCTCTCCCACTCTCCCCCCACCTCTCTCTCTCCTGCTGTTTCCTTCTGTCCCTCTCTTTCTAGCTCGTTCGACCACTCTCTCTCTCCCTTTCCTTACCTTGCTCTCTTTCTATTTCTATCTCCCCCTTTCTCTCTCTCTGTTTCTCTCTCTCCTTTCTCTCTCCCCCTTTCTCTCTCTCCTTTCTCTCTTCCCCCTTTCTCTCCGTTTCTCTCTCCCCCTCTTCCTCTTCCCCATGTTCTCACTCTCTCTGCCATTCTGTCTGCAGGTTGCTGATTTATGGCGATTACTGCAGTCAAGTGGAGACTGCAATCAAATGTTTGGATGATATCAGTAAATCAAGACAAGATCTGCGGATGATGTTGGAGGTAATTAATCTTTCACTCTCATTTATTATCTTCAAGTTAAAGCTGTTTAAAGGAGAAGACATTGTGTGATATTAATATATGAACAATCCTTGCTTTTAGATTTCTTCATTAATTCCTGGTGTGACTAACAGATTTGTGTTACTCCCTCACTGTGAGTTTTCAGTCTGGCCCACTGTGTCTGACAGCTCAGCTGGCACCTCACTGAACACTGCCACAGACTCGAGTGGCAAATCGCCTCTTCCTGTCCCTCCCGACGTTCCACCTCCAGTCAAATTCAACTCATCAGAAAGTCTGCTACCCAAATCCTAACCCCGATCATCTGTCAGTGCCTGTTCTTCCGAACAGCGATGTCTGTCACTCCAGCAACAGCTGGGCTTTAAGTAACACTTCTTTTCAAATCCCTCCATGATCTGGTCACCTCCCCATCTCTGTAATCTCCCCCAGCCATCAGAGAGGATCATAGAGTGGTTACAGCGCAGGAGTAAGTCAGCCATTCAGCCCATCATCACCATGCTGGCCCTCTGCAAGGACAACTCCCCTCCTCCCACTCCCCTGCCCTTTCCCAATTGGCCGGCAATTTCTTTCTGTGCCGTTAATTCTCCAATTCTTCTTTGAAAGCTACGATTGAATCTGCCTCCACCTCACTCTCCGACAGCACATTCCAGACCTAAAACACTCAGGGAGTGTTGGAAAAGATTCTCAGAGATAGGATCTATGCACATTTGGAAGTGAATGGTCTCATTAGCGACAAACAGCGTGGTTTTGTATGAGGGAGGTCATGTCTCACTAATTTGATTGAGTTTTTTGAGGAGGTGACAAAAATGATTGACGAGGGAAGGGCTGTGGATGTTCGTCTACATGGACTTTAGTGAAGCATCTGAAAAGGTCCCTCATGGCAGCCTGGTGCAAAAGATTACATCACATGGGGTCAGGGGTGAACTAGCTGGATGGATCCAGACCTGGCCTGGCCAATAGGAGACAGAGGGTAGCAGTGGAAGGGTGTTTTTCCAAATGGAGGCCTGTAACTAGTGGTGTTCCGCAGGGTTCGGTACTGGGACCTCTGCTGTTTGTAATATATATAAATGACTTGGAAGAAAACGTAGTGGGTCTGATTAGCAAGTGTGCGGATGATACTAAGATTGCAGGAGTTGTGGATAGTGATGAAGATTGTCAGAGTATACAACAGGATATAGATAGGCAAAATTGGGTAGAGAAATGGCAGATGGAATTTAACCCGGACAAATGCGAGGCGATGCATTTTGGGAGATCCAATTGAGGTGGGAGATATAAAATAAATGGCAGAACCATCAGGAGCAGAGAGACACAGAGAGATCTGGGCGTGCAGGTCCACAGATCCTTAAAAGTGGCAGCACAGGTGGAAATGGTGGTAAAGAAAGCATATGGCATGCTTGCCTTCATAGGGCAGGGTATCGAGTATAAATCTCGAAAATTATGTTACAATTATATAGAACGTTGGATAAGCCACATTTGGAATACTGTGTCCAATTCTGGTCACCGCACTACCAGAAGGACGTGGAGGCTTTGGAGAGAGTACAGAAAAGGTTTACCAGGATGTTACCTGGTATGGAGGGTATTAGCTATGAGGAGAGATTGACTAAACTGGGATTGTTCTCCCTAGAGAGACGGAGGCTGAGGGGCGACCTGATAGCAGTTTATAAAATTATTAGGGGTATAGATAGGGTGAACAGTTGGAGGCTGTTTCCCAGGGTGGAAATGACAATTACAGGGGGGCACAGGTTCAAGGTGAAGGGGGAAAGGTTCAGTGGAGATGTGTGGGGAAGTTTTTTACACAGAGAGTGGTGGTGGCCTGGAATGCACTGCCAAGGGAGGTGGTTGAGGCAGATACATTAGCGACCTTTCAGACTTATCTGGATAGGCACATGAACAGACGGGGTATAGAAGGATACAGGCGGTTGGTCTAGATAGGACACGTGATCGGCGCAGGCTTGGAGGGCCGAAGGGCTTGTTCCTGTGCTGTATTGTTATTTGTTCTTTGTTTGTGTGAAAAAGGTTATCCTCATGTTGCCATTGGCTCATTTTCTCCCATAATCCTCCTTGTTACCTTGTCAAAAAACTCAAACCAATTCACTGGACTACATCGAGACCTCAACAAATCTGAGCTGGCATTTCATCACCAATCCAACCGACTGTCCATCCTCCGTTTCATAATCAATCCAGCCGACTGTCCATCCTCCGTTTCATAACCAATCCAGCCGACTGTCCATCCTCCATTTCATAACCAATCCAGCCGACTGTCCATCCTCCATTTCATAACCAATCCAGCCGACTGTCCATCCTCCATTTCATAACCAATCCAGCCGACTGTCCATCCTCCATTTCATAACCAATCCAGCCGACTGTCCATCCTCCATTTCATAACCAATCCAGCCGAATGTCCATCCTCCGTTTCATAACCAATCCAACCGACTGTCCATCCTCCATTTCATAACCAATCCAGCCGACTGTCCATCCTCCGTTTCATAACCAATCCAGCCGACTGTCCATCCTCCATTTCATAACCAATCCAGCCGACTGTCCATCCTCCGTTTCATAATCAATCCAACCGACTGTCCATCCTCCATTTCATAACCAATCCAGCCGACTGTCCATCCTCCATTTCATAACCAATCCAGCCGACTGTCCATCCTCCATTTCATAACCAATCCAGCCGACTGTCCATCCTCCATTTCATAACCAATCCAGCCGACTGTCCATCCTCCGTTTCATAACCAATCCAGCCGACTGTCCATCCTGCATTATTGTCCCTTGAAGCTTCCCCATCCCCGGGGTTAACTGGACGGGCCTGGAGTTGCAGGGCTTCCCTTTCTTTGAACAAGGGGGTGACATTAACAATTCTCCAGTCCTCTGACACCAGCCCTCAGTCTAAGGAAGATTGAAAAGTTACGGCCAGCGTCACTACAATTTCCACTCTCATTTCCCTCACGATCCCTGGCTGTGTCCTCCCCGGCCCGCTGCCTGACCGACTTTAAGTGCAGGCAGCATTTCTCAAACATCCTCTGAGTCAGTGTTTAGACCTCCTCTTCCACTGAGGCAGCAATTTCTTCCTTGTGAAAGACAGAGAGGAAGTATTAATTTACTCCCTCATTCATGCCCACTGCCTTGATACAGAAATCCCTTTGTGGCCACTGAACAGAATGTCACCTTCTCTTGCTACTGTTTCATGATTGTTATTTTTGCACACAACTTGTAGATCTTGTTGTGCGTTGTCATAATATCCACTCATGTATATCATGAGATGCAGACAGGCAGTGATTGGCACACAGGATAACCAATGAACACACACGACACAGAACAACCAATCACCAGACAGGACACCACCACTATAAAGCCCACAGGGCATTAAGGCTCCCTCTCACTCACAGGGTACGGTTAGGGAGATAGTCGCAGTGGACAAGCCAATGAACATCATCACCATGTGATAGAGAGCTAGTCTGGTCAAGCCAGTAGGAGGTTATCAGTTAGGTTAATAGAGTGTCAACCCACAGCAGATTATGTACAGCAATCAACAGGTTCAATAAAACAGTGTTGGACCATCTCCTGTGTCGGAAGCCTGTTTCTCGTTTTACTGCATCCAGTTGCAGTCGATGTTAAACCAACACAGATAACACATCATATGTTAGTTGCCAGTATCATTTCATACTCTCAGCCTGGTTCTCCCGTGTATTATCCATCTGAGATCTGCCTTTTTCCACTTCAACTTACTGTTGAACTCTTCCATTATCCAGGGAGGCCGGTCTTTGGTTCCCTGCCTATCCCCCTCCCACGAACCCTCTGAGCACCTCTGCTTCTGGCTTCTTCAACATCCTCAATTTTAATCGCTCCACCATTAGTGGCCGTGCCTTCAACTGCCTGGACCTAAAGCCCGGACTTCCCTCCCCAATCCTCTCCAACCCTCTAACTCTGTTCTTTAAGATGCTCCATAAAACCTACCTCTTGCCCTCTGTCCCAATACTTCATTATGTGGCTCAGTGTCAAGTGCTGTCAGAACCCGTTGCCATGAAGTGCCTTGAGACGTTTTAGTAAAGGCACTATATAAATCCAAGTTGTTTTTTTTTTAGGAATGTGCAAACAGAGCGAACAATGGAAAATTCACGTTGAGAGATCTTCTTGTTGTCCCAATGCAGAGAGTCCTCAAGTATCACCTCCTCCTTCAGGTGAATCATTCACTTCATTTTTGTGTGTTTACGTAATTGTTTTTAAACAAGTCAAACCCCTTCCCTGCCAGTTATAAAGAGCAGGTTTGTATAGACGGGATGGCAGAAGAGTCTGTAGTGATGATAAACATAAGGACACGCTATTTGAGTGCACTGGGTGATCCATATCACCTTTTGAAAAAATCCACCCGGCACGTGTGGTTAAAAAGTGCAACCTCACATTCTGAGTTTCAGCTACAATAACAGTTGATGTTATAACTGGACGGGAAGATCGCAGAATGGAACTCAAAAGACCATAACTTTAGGGCAGCACGGTGGCACAGTGGTGTTATAACTGGACGGGAAGATCGCAGAATGGAACTCAAAAGACCATAACTTTAGGGCAGCACGGTGGCACAGTGGCTAGCATTGCTGCCTACGGCGCTGAGGACCTGGGTTCGAATCCCGGCCCTGGGTCACTGTCCGTGTGCAGTTTGCACATTCTCCCCGTGGCTGCGTGGGTTTCACCCCCACAACCCAAAAGATGTGGAGGGTAGGTGGATTGGCCACGCTAAATTGCCCCTTAATTGGAAAAAATAATAGGGTACTCTAAATTTATTTTTTTTAAAACCATAACTTTTATTGGTTTTTCCTGAGTCACAGGACCGCTAATTACTTTTAACAACCAGAAAAACACATTTAGCTCCCTTCTCTCTCCCCAGATGCAGGCAGGCCTGCTCAGATTGTACAGTATTTTCTGTTTTTGTTCCAGATTCCAGCAACTGCAATAATTTGCTTTTATCCTGTACTGCCCCTTAGTTTAACAATCACACACAGTGTAGATATGAACATAGATTTCAAAGCACATCTTAATCTACAATGTTCTCATTAACACAAAGTCCCTTTTAAGCACACAGGATAACTGTGGGAAAATACACTCTCCACTCTGAACCTCAAAGTGAATGCTTGTGGATGTCTGAATGGAATCTCTCCAGATGATTGTCACATGAGAGTTTCCAAACTCCACTCCCAAAAACAAGCTCTAAAATCTTCTCCCAAAATTATGCTGTCCCTTAAATGTTTGCATACTAAAATCCACTTCTGGTTTTCCAAATGATACATTTAAACAAAGCTTCCACTCCATTTTTAACAGTGAATCCAATCCAGGATTTCACACCACCCTGGTTTAAATAGAACATATAACATTGCAGCGCAGTACAGGCCCTTCGGCCCTCGATGTTGCGCCGACCTGTGAAACCCCTCTAAAGCCCATCCACACTATTCCCTTATTGTCCATATATCTATCCAATGACCATCTGAATGCATTTAGTGTTGGCGAGTCCACTACTGTTGTAGGCAGGGCATTCCACGCCCTTACTACTCTCTGAGTAAAGAACCTACCTCTGATATCTGTCCTATATCTATCTCCCCTCAATTTAAAGCTATGTCCCCTCGTGCTGGACATCACCATCCGAGGAAAAAGGCTCTCACTGTCCACCCTATCTAATCCTCTGATCATCTTGTATGCCTCAATTAAGTCACTTCTGAGCCTTCTCTCTAACGAAAACAGCCTCAAGTCCCTCAGCCTTTCCTCATAAGATCTTCCCTTCATACCAGGCAACATTCTGGTAAATCTCCTCTGCTCCCTTTCCAATGCTTCCACATCCTTCCTATAACGTGGCGACCAGAACTGCACACAATACTCCAAATGTGGCCGCAGCAGAGTTTTGTACAGCTGCAACATGACCTCATGGCTCCGAAACAGAATCGCTCTACCAATAAAGGCTAACACACCGTACGCCTTCTTAACAACCCTATCAACTTGGGTGGCAACTTTCAGGGATCTATGTACATGGACACCAAGATCTCTCTGCTCATCCACACTACCAAGAATCTTACCATTAGCCCAGTACTCTGTCTTCCTGTTACTCCTTCAAAATAAATCACCTCACACTTTTCTGCATTATACTCCATTTGCCACCTCTCAGCCCAGCTCTGCAGCTCATACATGTCCCTCTGTAACCTGCAACATCCTTCTGCACTGTCCACAACTCCACCAACTTTAGTGTCATCTGCAAATTTACTCACCCATCCTTCTACACCCTCCTCCCGATCATTTATAAAAATGACAAACAGCAGTGGTGCCAAAACAGATCCTTGTGCTACACCACTAGTAACCGAACTCCAAGCTGAACATTTCCCATCAACTACCACCCTCTGTCTTCTTACAGCTAGCCAATTTCTGATCCAAACTGCTAAATCACCCTGAATCCCATACCTCAGTATTTTCTGCAATAGCCTACCGTTGGGAACCTTATCGAACGCTTTACTGAAATCCATATACACCACATCAACTGCTTTTCCCTCATCCACCTGTTTGGTCACCTTCTCAAAGAACTCAATAAGGTTGTGAGGCACGACCTACCCTTCACAAAACCGTGTTGACTATCCCTAATCAAATCATTCCTTTCCAGATGATTATACATCCTATCTCTTATAAACCTTTCCAAGACTTTGCCCACAACAGAAGTAAGGCTCACTGGTCTATAGTTACCGGGGTTGTCTCTACTCCCCTTCTTGAACAAGGGGACTACATTTGCTATCCTCCAGTCTTCTGGCACTATTCCTGAAGACAAAGACGACATAAAGATCAAAGCCAAAGGCTCAGCAATCTCCTCCCTAGCTTCCCAGAGAATCCTAGGATAAATCCCATCCGGCCCAGGGGACTTATCTATTTTCACACTTTCCAGAATTGCTAACACCTCCTCCTTATGAACCTCAAGCCCTTCTAGTCTAGTAGCCTGAATCTCAGTATTCCCCTCGACAACATTGTCTTTTTCCTGTATGGATACTGACGAAAAATCTTCATTTAGCACCTCTCCTATCTCCTCGGACTCCACGCACAACTTCCCACTACTGTCCTTGACTGGCCCTACTCTTACCCTAGTCATTCTTTTATTCCTGACATATCTATAGAAAGCTTTAGGGTTATCCTTGATCCTACCAGCCAAAGACTTCTCATGCCCCTCCTGGCTCTTCTTAGCTCTCTCTTTAGATCCTTCCTAGCTAACTTGCAACTCTCAAGCGCCCTAATTGTATCTTCACGTCTCATCTTTACATAAGCCTCCTTCTTCCTCTTGACAAGTGATTCAACTGCTTTAGTAAACTACGGTTCCCTCGTTCGACCACTTCCTCCCTACCTAACAGGTACATACTTATCAAGGACACGCAGTAGCTGTTCCTTGAACAAGCTCCACATTTCCATTGTGCCCATCCCGTGCAGTTTCCTTCCCCATCCTATGCATCCTAAGTCTTGCCTCATCGCATCATAATTGCCTTTCCCCCAGCTATAACCCTTGCCTTGCGGTAAATACCTATCCCTTTCCATCACTAAAGTAAATGTAACCGAATTGTGGTCACTATCACCAAAGTGCTCACCTACCTCCAAATCTAACACCTGTCCTGGTTCATTACCCAGTACCAAATCCAATACGGCCTCGCCTCTCGTGGGCCTATCTACATACTGCGTCAGGAAACCCTCCTGCACACATTGGACAAAAACAGACCCATCTAAAGTACTCGAACTATCGTGTTTCCAGTCAATATTTGGAAAGTTAAAGTCCCCCATAACAACTACCCTGTTACTTTCGCTCCTATCCAGAATCATCTTTGCAATCCTTTCCTCTACATCTCTGGAACTTTTCGGAGGCCTATAGAAAAGCCCTAACAGGGTGACCTCTCCTTTCCTGTTTCTAACCTCAGCCCATACTACCTCAGTATTCGAGTCCTCATCAAACACCCTTTCTGCCACCGTAATACTGTCCTTGACTAACAATGCCACCCCTCCCCCTCTTTTACCGCCTTCCCTGATCTTACTGAAATATTTATGGTTTAGGTTTCCGTTGTCTTAACTGCTCTTACACAAACGCAGTGATCTGGCCATCGACTTCCATAGTTATTTCAACTCAAGTTCCACAGGCTGTAGTCATATCACACAAACCTGAAAATTATTTCAGATATCTTTCTGGCTTTGTAGCCCGATCTGTCTTTACTGAACAGTGCTCTGTTCTAGTACCTTTAACCTCAGACTTCTTGGAAACTTCTCTTCAGTTCTCTAATTTCGTTAACTAACTGCTCTTCAGATTTCTGCCTGTGTTTTCCGGTCGGCCCGATGCCGGAATGGTTTGCACCGCTCTTGGCACTGGCATTGGGCCATCCAGCCAGCTGCGGGAGAATCCCGCCCATCGAATTTACAGTGCTGAAGGAGGCCATTCAGCCCATCGAGTCTGCACCGGCCCTTGGAAAGAGCACCCTACCCAAGCCCACATCTCCACCCTATCCTCATAACAGCACCCCACCTTTTTCGACACTAATGTCAATTTATCATGGCCAATCCACCCAACCTGCACATCTTTGGACTGTGGGAGGAAACCGGAGCACCCGGAGAAAATCCACGTAGACATGGGGAGAACGTTCAGATGCCGCACAGACAGTGACCCAAGCCAGGAATCGAACCTGGGACCTTGGATCTGTGAAGCAACTGTGCTAACCACTGTGCTACCATAAAGCTATGACAGATGTTCCCTCTCTAGCCTTCTGAACAAATTACCTCTAGCAGAGCTGTGAAAGTTGCCTTCTCTCTGACTACCTATGTTCAACTGCCCACAAATTAGCTAAATTAAAACTCAAAAGCTTCTCTACCTTACGTAGGCAAAACCCACATCCTCTGTCTTTTATTTATTCTTCACACCGTAGCCCTCTCTAAGCACAATAGAAACACAGTTTGAACTTAACCAACCTCCACACACACACAAACACCTTTGTCTGGCATGAATCTAACAAGGTTTTACCCTTCCAGGCACAGAAACATTAAATTAAATCCACTTAAACTATTTCTAACATTAACAAATACAATATAAATCCCTTCAATCTGCCGTGAATTCAATGGGGAGTAATTTTCTGGTTTTCCTACATTATAACAGCAGCAAATACTGAGGTCAAAGTGCAATAGAAATGAAATTCTTTCTTTTTAGGTGATTCAATGTTTAAGAAAACAGAATGTCATCAAGCATTTAACAGATTGGCCTCGACTGCCTGTCTCACATTATAGCCATTCAGTCCATCGAGTCTATGCTGGATCTCCAGTCAGCCCTATTCACACCTTTTGTCCATCCTAATTCAGTTCCTCAGTGAAAAATAAAAAAAACTTCAAACTAATTTTGGGGATGAAGGAAATTTGGTAAAATTCCACTCTGATTCTGTTCCTGAAGGACATTCCCAGGATCTCCCTCTTGTACAGAGTGATCTACAGGACTGATAGAAACAGGTCCAACAGAGACCGAAAGTCATGCAGTAAATAAGTGTGGAGAGAATGAGTCTGCATCACAGATTCACTATCCGCGCGGAGAAAATATCGGAGATCACCAAGTCTGTGTGAGATGTTATCAGAGGTGATTGTGTGGGTATCTAACCAATATCTGACCTGTATCTATCCAATATCCAACCAATATCTAACCAGTATCTAACCAGTATCTAACCAATATCTAAACAATATCTAACCCAGATCTAACCAATATATAACCAATATCTAAAACAAACAACAAAGAAAATTACAGCACAGGAACTGGCCTTTCGGCCCTCCCAGCCTGCGCCGATCCAGATCCTTTATCTAAACCTGCCGCCTATTTTCCAAGGATCTACTTCTCTCTGTTCCCCGCCCATTCATATATCTGTCTAGATGCATCTTAAATGATGCTATTGTGCCCGCCTCTACCACCTCCGCTGGTAATGCGTTCCAGGCACCCACCACCCTCTGCGTAAATAACTTTCCACGCACATCTCCCTTAAACTTTCCCCCTCTCACCTTGAAATTGTGACCCCTTGTAATTGACACCCCCACTCTTGGAAAAAGCTTGTTGCTATCCACCCTGCCCATACCTCTCATAATTTTGTAGACCTCAATCAGGTCCCCCCTCAACCTCCGTCTTTCCAACGAAAACAATCCTAATCTACTCAACCTTTCTTCATAGCTAGCACCCTCCATACCAGGCAACATCCTGGTGAACCTCCTCTGCACCCTCTCTAAAGCATCCACATCCTTCTGGTAATATGGCGACCAGAACTACACGCAGTATTCCAAATGTGGCCTAACCATAGCCCTATACAACTGTAACATGACCTGCCGACTCTTGCACTCAATACCCCGTCCGATGATGGCAAGCATGCTGTATGCCTTCTTGACCACTCTGACCAATGAACACTTGACCACTCTGACCAATGTCCAATCACTATCGAACCAATGTCCTACCCGTATCTAACCACTACCTAACCAGTATCTAACCAATATCCAACCATAATCTAATCAATATCTAACCAATATATAACCAATATCTAACCACTACCTAACCAGTATCTAACCAATATCCAACCATAACCTAATCAATATCTAACCAATATATAACCAATATCTAACCACTACCTAACCAGTATATAACCAATATATAACCAATGACCAACCACTATCTAACAAATATCCAACCAGTATCTAACCAAATCTAACCCGTATCTAACCAATATCTGGGTCAGCACAGTGGAGGGGCTGGTTTAGCATAGTGGGCTAAATAGCTGGCTTGAAATGCAGAACAAGGCACAGCGCGGGTTCAATTCCCGTACCGGCCTCCCCGAACCTCCCAGTATCTAACCAATATCAAACCAGTATCCAACCAATATCTACCCAGTATCTGATCAATATCTAACCAATATCTTACCGATATCCAACCAATATCTAACCAGTATCTAACCAATATCAAACCAGTATCCAACCAATATCTACCCAGTATCTGATCAATATCTAACCAATATCTTACCGATATCCAACCAATATCTAACCAGTATCTAACCAATATCCAACTCATATCTCACCAATACCAATCAGTATCTAACCAATATCTACCCAGTATCTACCCATTATCTAACCAATATCTTACCAGTATCTAACCCGTATCTAACCAGACCTTTCTGTGATTTCACAGGAACTTATGAAACAGACTGCTGACAGTCAGGAGAAGTCACATTTGCGACTGGCGTTGGACGCAATGAAGGTGGGTGCAGCGGGGAGCAAAGTGGACCGAGTTCTGACCGAGTTTCAAAGCGAGGAGCTTACATTAGAACTGAATGAAATACTTGCTCATCCTCAGTGAGAATATTGTGCCTAATTCTGGGCTCCACGCTTTAGGAGGATGTCAAGGCCTTGGAAAGGGTGCGGAGATTTACTGGAATGGGAGCAGGAATGAGGGATTTCAGTTAATGTGGAGAGACTGGAGAAACTGGGATTGTTCTCCTTGGAGCAGAGAAGGTTCAGAGGAGATTTAATCGAGATGTTCAACCACAAGGTCAGAAGTGGGGATGTTTGCAGATGACTGCACAATGTTCAGCACCATTCACAACTCCTCAGATAATGAAGCACGGTAACACAAGTGGTTAGCACTGTGGCTTCCAGCTCCAGGGTCCCAGGTTCGATTCCCTGCTGGGTCACTGTCTGTGCGGAGTCTGCACGTTGTCCCCGTGTCTGCGTGGGTTTCCTCCGGGTGCTCCAGTTTCCTCCCACAGTCCAAAGACGTGCAGGTTAGGTCGATTGGCCATGATCAATTGCCCTTAGTGACAAAAAAAAGGTTAGGAGGGGTTACTGGGTTATGAGGATAGTGGGGAAGTAAGGGCTTAAGTGGCTCGGTGCAGACTCGATGGGTCGAATGGCCTCCTTCTGCACTGTATGTTTTATGAAGCAGTCCGTGTCCAAATGCAGCAAGACCTGGACAATATCCAGGCTTGGGTTGACAAGTGGCAAGTTACATTCACTCCACACAAGCGCCAGGCAATGGCCATCTCCTACAAGAGAGGATCTAACCATCGCCCCTTGACATTCAACGGCATAACCATCGCTGAAACCCCCACAATCAACATCGTGGGGGTTACCATTAACCAGAAACGAAACTGGACTAGCTACATTAATACTGTGGCACAATGGCACAGTGGTTAGCACTGCTGCCTCACAGCGCCGGGGTTCAATTCTGGCTTTGGGTGGCTGTCTGTGTGGAGTTTGCATTTTCTCCCCGTGTCTGCATGGGTTAGGGTTAGGGTGCTCTGGTTTCCCCCCACAGTCCAAAGATGAGCAAGTTAGGTGGATTGGCCACGTTAAATTGCTCCTTGGTGTCCAAAGATGTGCAGTTTAGGTGGGGTTATAGGTTACTGGACAGGAAAGGTAAGTGCGCCTAGGTAGGGGGCTCTTTCAGAGGGTCGGTGCAGACTCAATGGACCGAATGGTCTCCTTCTGCAATATAGGAATTCTATGGTTCTATTTTATGGTTCTAAGAGCAGGTCAGAGGTCAGGAATCCTGTGATGAGTAACTCACCTCCTGACCACCCCAAAGCCTGTCCATCATCCACAAGGCACAAGTCAGGAGTGTGATGGGAGACTCTCCAATTGCCTGGATGAGCGCAGCTCCAAAAACACTCAAGAAGCTCAACACCATCCAGGATAAAGCAGCCCCGCTTGATTGGCACCCCTCCCACCACAATAATCATTCAATCCCGCCACCATCAATGTTCAGTGGCAACCATGTGTCCCATTGGACACAGCGGTTAGCACTGTTGCTTCACAGCGTCAGGATCCCAGGTTCGATTCCTGGCTTGGGTCACTGTCTGTGCGGAGTCTGCACGTTCTCCCCGTGTCTGCGTGGGTTTCCTCCGGGTGCTCCGGTTTCCACCCACAAGTCCCAAAAGATGTGCTGTTAGGTAAATTGGACATTCTGAATTCTTCCTCTGTGTACCCGAACAGGCGCCGGAATGTGGCAACTAGGAAATTTTCACAATAAAGATTATTAATCTCCAAGATCCAGGAACTCACCAAGGTTCCTTAGGCAGCACGGTTCAAACCCACGACCACCACCATCTAGAAGGACAAGAGCAGCAGATACCTGGGAACCCCACCACCTGGAGGTTCCCCTCCAAGTCACTCGCCACCCTGACTTGGAAATATATCATCATTCTTGCACTGTCACTGTGTCAAAGTCTTGGAAGTCACTCTCTAACAGCATTGTGGGCGTATCTACACCTCATGGTAATAATAATCTTTATTGTCACAAGTAGGCTTACATTAACAGTGCAATGAAGTTACTGTGGAAATCCCCCAGTCGCCACACTTCGGCGCCTGTTCGGGTACATGGAGGGAGAATTCAGAATGTCCAATTCACCTCGCAGCACATCTTTCGGGACGTGTGGGAGGAAACCGGAGCACCCGGAGGAACAGACACGGGGAGAACGTGCAGACTCCACACAGACAGTGACCCAAGCGGGAATCGAACCTGGGACCTTGGTGCTGTGAAGCAACAGTGCTAACCACTGTGCTTTCATGGACTGCAGCAGTTCAGGAAGGCAACTGACCACCACCTTCGGGATGAGCAATAAATGCAGGCCTCACCAGCGACGCACACATCCCATGCACAAATATAACAAGAGACTTGTTACAGATTGTAACACAATCCCAGAAACATATTATAGATTGTACCACACTCTCACTCACTCTCATTCACTCTCACTCACTGGTAACACACTCTCACTCACTCTCACTCACTCTCACTCACTCTCACTCACTCTCACTCACTCTCACTCACTGGTAACACACTCTCACTCACTCTCACTCACTCTCATTCACTCTCACTCACTGGTAACACACTCTCACTCACTCTCACTCACTCTCACTCACTCTCACTCACTCTCACTCACTCTCACTCACTCACTCACTGGTAACACACTCTCACTCACTCTCACTCACTCTCACTCTCACTCACTCACTCTCACTCACTCTCACTCACTCACTCTCACTCACTCTCACTCACTCTCACTCACTGGTAACACACTCTCACTCACTCTCACTCACTGGTAACACACACTCACTCACTCTCACTCACTGGTAACACACACTCACTCTCACTCACTGGTACCACACTCTAACTCACTCTCACTCACTGGTAACACACACTCACTCTCACTCACTGGTACCACACTCTCACTCACTGGTAACACACACTCACTCACTCACTCACTGGTAACACACACTCACTCACTGGTAACACACACTCACTCACTCTCACTCACTGGTAACACACACTCACTCTCACTCACTGGTAACACACACTCACTCACTCTCACTCACTGGTAACAATCACTCACTCTCACTCACTGGTAACACACACTCACTCACTCTCACTCACTGGTAACACACACTCACTCTCACTCACTCTCACTCACTGGTAACACACACTCACTCACTCTCACTCACTGGTAACACACACTCACTCACTCTCACTGGTAACACACACTCACTCACTCTCACTCACTGGTAACACACACTCACTCTCACTGGTAACACACACTCACACTCACTCACTCACTCACTCACTCACTCACTCACTCACTCCTCACTCACTCTCACTCACTGGTAACACTCACTCACTCACTCACTCACTGGTAACACACACTCACTCTCACTCACTGGTAACACACACTCACTCACTCTCACTCACTGGTAACACTCACTCACTCTCACTCACTGGTAACACACTCACTCACTCTCACTCACTGGTAACACACACTCACTCACTCTCACTCACTGGTAACACACACTCACTCTCACTCACTGGTAACACACACTCACTCACTCTCACTCACTGGTAACACACACTCACTCTCACTCACTAGTAACAGACACTCACACACTCACTCACTGGTAACACACACTCACTCACTCTCACTCACTGGTAACACACACTCACTCACTCTCACTCACTGGTAACACACACTCACTCACTCTCACTCACTGGTAACACACTCACTCACTCACTCACTGGTAACACACACTCAGTCACTCTCACTCACTGGTAACACACACTCACTCTCACTCACTGGTAACACACTCACTCTCACTCACTGGTAACACACACTCACTCACTCTCACTCGCTGGTAACACACACTCACTCACTCTCACTCACTGGTAACACTCACTCACTCTCACTCACTAGTAACAGACACTCACACACTCTCACTCACTCTCACTCACTGGTAACACACAATCACTTTCACTCACTAGTAACACACTCACTCACTCACTCTCACTCACTCTCACTCACTAGTAACACACACTCACACACTCTCACTCACTGGTAACACACACTCACTCTCACTCACTAGTAACACACACTCACTCTCACTCACTGGTACCACACTCTCACTCACTCTCACTCACTGGTAACACACTCTCACTCACTCTCATTCACTGGTAACACACTCTCACTCACTCTCACTCACTGGTAACACACTCTCACTCACTCTCATTCACTGGTAACACACTCTCACTCACTCTCACTCACTGGTAACACACTCTCACTCAGTCTCACTAGTAACACACTCTCACTCACTCACTCACTGGTAACACACTCTCACTCACTCTCACTCACTGGTAACACACACTCACTCACTCTCACTCACTGGTAACACTCACTCACTCTCACTCACTGGTAACACACTCACTCTCACTCACTGGGAACACACACTCACTCTCACTCACTGGTAACACACTCACTCACTCTCACTCACTGGTAACACACACTCACTCTCACTCACTGGTAACACACTCACTCTCACTCACTGGTAACACACACTCACTCACTCTCACTCACTGGTAACACTCACTCACTCACTCTCACTCACTGGTAACACACACTCACTCTCACTCACTGGTAACACACTCACTCACTCACTGGTAACACACTCACTCACTCACTCTCACTCACAAGTAACAGACACTCACACACTCTCACTCACTGGTAACACACAATCACTCTCACTCACTAGTAACACACTCTCTCACTCACTCTCACTCACTAGTAACACACACTCACATACTCTCACTCACTCTCGCTCACTGGTAACACACACTCACTCTCACTCACTAGTAACACACACTCACTCACTCTCACTCACTGGTAACACACACTCACTCACTCTCACTCACTAGTAACACACACTCACTCACTCTCATTCACTGGTGCCACTCTCACTCACTGGTAACAGACACTCACACACTCTCACTCACTCTCACTCACTGGTAACACACAATCACTCTCACTCACTAGTAACACACACTCACTCACTAGTAACACACACTCACTCTCACTCATTAGTAACACACACTCACTCACTCACTCACTCTCACTCACTGGTAACACACACTCACTCACTCTCACTCACTGGTAACACACACTCACTCACTCTCACTCACTGGTAACACACACTCACTCACTAGTAACACACACTCACTCTCACTCATTAGTAACACACACTCACTCACTCACTCACTCTCACTCACTGGTAACACACACTCACTCACTCTCACTCACTGGTAACACACACTCACTCTCACTCACTGGTAACACACACTCACTCACTCACTCACTGGTAACACACACTCACTCTCACTCACTGGTAACACACACTCACTCACTCTCACTCACTGGTAACACACACTCACTCACACTCACTGGTAACACACACTCACTCACTCTCACTCACTGGTAACACACACTCACTCACTCTCACTCACTGGTACCACACTCTCACTCACTCTCACTCACTGGTAACACACACTCACTCACTCTCACTCACTGGTAACACACACTCACTCACTCTTACTCACTGGTAACACACACTCACTCTCACTCACTAGTAACACACACTCTCGCTCACTAGTAACACACATTCACTCTCACCCACTAGTAACACACACTCACACACTCTCACTCACTCTCACTCACTGGTAACACACAATCACTCTCACTCACTAGTAACACACACTCACTCACTCTCACTCACTCTCACTCACTGGTAACACACACTCACTCTCACTCACTAGTAACACACACTCACACTCACTCACTCTCACTCACTGGTAACACACACTCACTCACTCTCACTCACTGGTAATTCACACTCACTCACTCACTCACTCACTCTCACTCACTAGTAACACACACTCACCTACTCTCACTCACTCTCACTCACTGGTAACACACACTCACTCTCACTCACTGGTAACACACTCACTCACTCTCACTCACTCACTCTCACTAGTAACACACACTCACTCTCACTCACTAGTAACACACTCTCACTCATTCTCACTCACTAGTAACACACTCACTCACTCTCACTCACTGGTAACACACACTCACTCACTCTCACTCACTAGTGACACACTCTCACTCACTCTAACTCACTAGTAACACACTCTCACTCACTCTCACTCACTGGTAACACACACTCACTCACTCACTCACTGGTAACACACTCTCACGCAGTCTCACTCACTAGTAACACACTCTCACTCACTCTCACTCACTGGTAACACACACTCACTCACTCACTCACTGGTAACACACACTCACTCACTCTCGCTCACTAGTAACACACTCTCACTCACTCTCACTCACTGGTAACACACACTCACTCACTCACTCACTAGGAACACACACTCACTCACTCTCACTCACTAGTAACACACTCTCACTCACTGGTAACACACTCTCACTCACTCTCACTCACTGGTAACACACTCTCACTCACTCTCACTCACTGGTAACACACACTCACTCTCACTCACTGGTAACACACTCTCACTCACTCTCACTCACTCTCACTCACTGGTAACACACTCTCACTCACTCTCACTCACTCTCACTCACTCTCACTCACTCTCACTCACTCTCACTCACTCTCACTCACTGGTAACACACTCTCACTCACTCTCACTCACTCTCACTCACTCTCACTCACTCTCACTCTCTCTCACTCACTCTCACTCACTGGTAACACACTCTCACTCACTCTCACTCACTCTCACTCACTCTCTCTCACTGGGACCAAACTCTCACTCACTGGTAACACACACTCACTCTCACTCACTCTAATTCACCGGTGCCACTCTCTCACTCACTGGTAACATACACTCACTCACTCTCACTCACTGGTAACACACACTCACTCACTCTCACTCACTGGGACCAAACTCTCACTCACTGGTAAAACACTCTCGCTCACTCTCATTCACTGGTAACACACTCGCTCTCACTCACTGATAACACACACTCACTCACACTCACTCACTCTCACTCACTCTCACTCACTGGGACCAAACTCTCACTCACTGGTAAAACACTCTCGCTCACTTTCATTCATTCTCATTCATTCTCATGGCTATTTTTCTGCTGATTAAGGTTTTTAATTTATCTCTGGATTCCATTTTCTATCTGCAGGACTTGGCACAGTACGTCAATGAAGTGAAACGAGACAATGAGTGCCTACGAGAGATTAAGCAGTTCCAGCACTGTATTGATAACTTGGTAAGTTTGGTTACCTCTCTGTCTTAGCTGAACATTTGCCATGCCAGATTGAAATGTTGTGGATGAATTGTGTTTGTGGTACGTGCCACTATCTGTGTTTCAGAATCAGCCTCTCACAATGTACGGACGTCCCAAAGTGGATGGCGAGGTGCGATTAACGACATTGGACAAACGCACGCGGCAGGATAGGTGAGTAGCATTGACCTCTCAATGACTCCATGTTTCAGAGTCCCAACTATCGGAGCTTAAAGAGCTGATCTCTGCTTACGGTGAAGTATCAGAATTCACAGCAAGGATCAGGAATTAGTGTAGAATACCGACTACAGCACAACCTTACAGCAACTAATCACGTGCAATGGCTTCCCATTGACTGTAAGCCTCTCTGTCCGGACGATGTATCAAAGCTATTCTGATCTCGGACCAGACCCCAACAGTGACTCAGATACTGGACACAAACACAATATTTTATTTTATTGTGTAAGACTGTGAGGAAAGGATATCTCGCCCCAGGAGTGATTTCACAAAGAAATGGGGATATCGGGAGTGACCGACCCGATTGGGGACAGAACCCCGGAGCGCGATATTCGCCGGGATTCCTGCCGTAGTGTTGAGAAACATGCCACTATTTAACGTCCATCTGGCTAGATCGAGGGCCACAGTGGGGAACTCCCCAACGAGGCCGCACTTAGCCCCGTTTTCTGCACTGACGAGCTGTGGTCATGGGAACTCCTCAGTGAAAACGGTGTGCCGATCTCTCGAGCTCCCGACGTGACCTGCGAACCCCAAACCGGTCGCCCCGCACGCCCTCACACCCGTGCACGTCAGCAGTCAAGGGCATTCAGCCTCTGATCTCCGGGTAAGCGGCCATCAGGACGCGTGATAACGCAGAATCGCCGAGCAGAATCTTATAGCCAAGTTCCGTACACATGAGTGCAGCCTCAACCGGGACCTGGGATTCATGTCGCATTACATTCACCCCCCACCATCTGGCCTGGGTTTGCAAAATCCTACCAACTGTCCTGGCTTGAGACAATTCACACCTCTTTAACCTGGGGCTACCCCTATCTCTCCAGTTGCTCCGTTTGCATCTGTAAAGACTTAATTACCTACAAAGACTCGCATTCAAAGTATAGTCTTGCATCTTTGACTTTGTCTATATATACAAAGTATCATATTCCCGTACCAGCCTCTCCGAACAGGTGCCGGAATGTGGCGACTAGGGGCTTTTCATAGTAACTTTATTTGAAGCCTACTCGTGACAATAAGAAATGGGGATATCGGGACTGACCGACCCGATTGGGGAGAATCCCTGTTAATGACCGAATCCGGGGTGGGGCCTGTTTTTGGATGCTCCGCCCCCTTCAAAATGGCTTCATCGAGGAGTACATCGCACGACATTGGGATAGCGTCAGGACATCACCTGAAGGCCCTCCCCAATGCTCCACCCCGATGGGCCGAATTCCTGACTGCGTGGCTAACTCATGCTCTCAGTTTTCGGGAACAGGGTGTGGCGGCTGCGGAATGTGTCCAACATCGCCACAGTCCGGGGGAGCCGTACCGCTGGCCTGGACGGGCTTTGTCCAACATCGCCACAGTCCGGGGGAGCCGTACCGCTGGCCTGGACGGGCTTTGTCCAACATCGCCACAGTCCGGGGGAGCCGTACCGCTGGCCTGGACGGGCTTTGAGGGCTGGAGGGACTGGTGGGGGGTGGTGGTGGGTGTCCGGGGGGGTGGCAAGGGGTGTCCGGGGGGGGGCGAGGGGTGTCCGGGGGGGGGGGGGGGGGGGGGGGGGCACTATCTGGCAGGCCAGGTCTTCGCGCAGCTAGCACCATGTTGTACGGCGCAACCGCTGCAGGACATCACCATGCGCAGACGTGGCCACGGCCACGGCAATTCTCCAGCCGTTTATATCGGAAAGGTCGTGTGTTTTACGTGACACGCCTGCCAGCCCCTCACCGGGCGTTGCTTCTGTGCGGGGATCTGTGACATAGCGGCAAAATCTGAAAATCCTGTATTCATCACGAAGCAAAATCACTTTGGACAAATGTATTTGGGGTTTTTGTGGATGTTGTTTGTAGTGTGGGTAAATTGGAGCAATGGATGTGGCGTATCAGGAAGCTTTTGATAAGATCCCCCACAAGAGATTAGTAAATAAAATTAGAACTCATGGATTTGGGGGGAACGTACTGGTTTTTATTGAGAAATGTTTAACAGACAGAAAACAGAGAGTACGAATAAATGGGTCATTCTCAGGATATCGGGTTGTTACCAGTCAGCTATCGCAAGAATCAGTGCTGGGGCCAGAACTGTTCAGAATCTCGATACATGGTGTGGATGTATCGACCAAATGTAAGAGGAGGTGGTGGTGTGATTGCAGCATGGTAGCACAGTGGTTAGCACAATTGCTTCACAGCTCCAGGGTCCCAGGTTCGATTCCCCGCTGGGTCCCTGTCTGTGCGGGGTCTGCACATTCTCCCTGTGTCTGCGTGGGTTTCCTCCGGGTGCTCCGGTTTCCTCCCACAAGTCCCGAAAGACGTGCTGTTAGGTAATTTGGACATTCTGAATTCTCCCTCTGTGTACCTGAACAGGCGCCGGAATGTGGCGACTAGGGGCTTTTCACAGCAACTTCACTGAAATGTAAGCCTACTTGTGACAAAAAAGATTATTATTAATTAAACAACTCACTGGAGGAGGAGGTTCCACAAATATTCCCATTCTCAATGATGGAGGAACCCAGCCCACTGTGCAAAAGACACGGCTGAAGCATTCGCAACAATCTTCAGCCAGAAGTACCGAGTGGATGATCCATCTCGGTCTTCTCCAGAGGTCCCCAGCATCACAGATGTCAGTCCTCAGTCAATACGATTCACTCCATGTGATGTCAAGAAACGGCTGAAGGCACTGGACACTGCAAAGGCTATGGACCCTGACAATATCCCAGCAATAGTACTGAAGACTTGTAATCCAGAACTTGTAGAATGTGGAACAATGTGAAAAATTGCCCAGGTGTGTCCTGTACACAAAAAATAGTTTAATCCAACCCAGCCAATTACCTCCCTATCAGTCTACTGTCCATCAGGGGCTGTTTAGTACACTGGGCTAAATCGCTGGCTTTGAAAGCAGACCAAGCAGGCCAGCAGCACGGTTCGATTCCCGTAACAGCCTCCCCGAACAGGCGCCGGAATGTGGTGACTAGGGGCTTTTCACAGTAACTTCATTGATGGAAGGAGTCATCAACAGAGCTATCAAGCGGCACTTACTCAGCAATAACCAGCTCATGGACACTCAGTTTGGGCTCTGCCAGGGTCACTCAGCTCCTGACCTCATTACAGCCTTGGTTCAAACATGCGAAAAAGAGCTGAATGCCAGAGGGGAGGTGAGAGTGACTGCCCTTTGACATCAAGGCAGCATCTGACCGAATATGGCATCAAGGAGCCCGAGCTAAACTGGAGTCAATGGGAATCAGGGGTAAACTCTCCGCTGGTTGGAGTCAAACCCGGCACAAAGGAAGATGGTTGTGGTGGTTGGAGGTCAATCATCTCAGCTCCAGGACATCACTGCAGGAGTTCCTCAGGGTAGTGTCCTCGGCCCAACCATCTTCAGCTGCTTCATAAGACCATAAGACACAGGAGCAGAATTAGGCCACTCGGCCCATCGAGTCCACTCCGCCATTCAATCATGGCTGATATTTTCTCATCCCCATTCTCCTGCCTTCTCCCCATATCCCCTGATCCCCTTATTAATCAAGAATCTATCGATCTCTGTCTTAAAGACACTCAGTGAATTGGCCTCCACAGCCACGCAGCCACATTGTGAGGCAGCTGTAATTCATGTCTATTCTCTCGCTTTCAATAGGCACATCTTCCTGTTCGACAAAGCAGTCATTGTGTGTAAGAGACGGGGCGATAACTACGAAATGAAGGAAATCATCGACTTGAGCATTTACAAGATCACAAACAACCCAACCACAGACAAGGAAAACAAGAAGGTGAGGGAGAGCCCTTTGATGTAATTACCCCTAACCTCCCACTCCTTAGATTTTTCCGATACACGGATGATATATTTACTATCTTTGAATATTTAGCAGCAGCCAGAATTTTCTTATCCTGCGCTCAAATTCACCTTTCAAATGGAGCAGTCCAATCAGCTGTCCTTGCTTGGGACCCTGCCTCTTTCATGGTGCACTGCAAGCCCACCTTCACTGGCCAGCACACACATTGGGACCCTCCCTCCTCCATGGTGCACTGTAATCCCACCTTCACTGGCCAGCACACACATTGGGACCCTCCCTTCACTGGCCAGCACACACATTGGGACCCTCCCTCCTCCATGGTGCACTCTAAGCCCACTTTCACTGGCCAGCACAGACATTGGGACTCTGTGCTATAGGGTTGGTCTGATCAGCAGCCTCGAACATAGAGGCTGAGCTGTTTGCGACCCGTGCCAGCTTGATACTGAAATAGGCACATCAAAGCTACACTGCGGGAAATGGCTGCACTGGTCAGAACATTGCTCGTTGTATATCGCGCAAACTCATAAATGGTCACGGTAATGTATCTCAATAATGTGAACAATAGAGAAGCTAGCTCCTGTGCAGTAACAACACGAGTCGTATTCGTCACGAGCATGATGCTGCCGTTAAGTCAGAAAGCTGCTCTGCCGATCACACTAATGAGTAATGTGTTATATGAATTTCAGTGCTGGTGTGATGTCAGATTTGTCGGCCGAACACCCCAACAATAGGGGATCGTAGCAAACAATATGTCCCTTCAGCTGGTTGCAATAACAATAATCACTTATTATCACAAATAGGCTTCAATGAAGTTGGGGCCTCACGGTAGCATGGTGGTTAGCATCAATGCTTCACAGCTCCAGGGTCCCAGGTTCGATTCCCGGCTGGGTCACTGTCTGTGTGGAGTCTGCACGTCCTCCCTGTGTGTGCGTGGGTTTCCTCCGGGTGCTCCGGTTTCCTCCCACAGTCCAAAGATGTGCGGGTTAGGTGGATTGGCCATGCTAAATTGCCCGTAGTGTAAGGTTAATGGGGGGATTGTTTGGTTACGGGTATACGGGTTACGTGGGTTTAAGTAGGGTGATCATTGCTCGGCACAACATCGAGGGCTGAAGGGCCTGTTCTGTGCTGTACTGTTAAAAAAAAAGTTACCGTGAAAAGCCCCTAGTCGCCACATTCTGGCGTCTGTTCGGGGAGGCAGGAACGGGAATTGAACCATGCAGCTGCTTTGTTCTGCATTACAAGCCAGCTATTTAGCCCACTGTGCTAAACCAGCCCCAGTAATAGGCAAAGTGCTGACCACACCCAACCAACCCTTGCTTGCAAAATCCCAAACACAATGTCCAACAATCAATCATATTCCATGATTGGATAACATTTACTAAATAACCCTGAATGTGTTCAAATTACTTGAATGACAAATTGAGATTATCAATTGGGCTGGCAGTGCTGGAAGCCACTTTATTCACACACAGGATTTTACCATTTGCAGAAAGAATGAACATGTTCACATTTTCCCCTTTTTTATCCAAACAAAAGCTTGTCCCCATGGCAATGTCTTGACCAATCAGAGTTGAATTTCCTGGTTTGAAATTAAACAAAGGCTTGGCAGTTAATTGTTCACTGGTGCATCCTTAATGGCAACAACTCTGCCAATCAGAGTCCACTTACATGCAGTATGAATTGTTGTTCCCTCTGAGATTTGGTATCGTCACCAATCTGTTTGGATGAGTGCAAAACAAAGAGCTTCAAAAGAAAGTCTATTTTCTTCAGTAACAATCAAGTTCTGTACTCCCAAGTCATGAGTTAATAAATTTGTCCAACACAATTCCTCTTTCACAAAACCATGTTGACTTTGCCTGATTGTATTCAGATTTTCTAAATGTTCTGCTGCTACTGTTGTTCTATTAATAATGTTGGTGAACCACAAGCCTTTCCCTTATATCGATCAAATGACCACACAACCAGTTAGTTAATTCAAAAGATGGTTTATTTACATACACAAGAGTTATCTCAACATGCAAACACAATATCTACTACGCGTTAAACTACACCTATCAGCTACAATAACCTATACTTAACTTCAGGGCGACCGGCACTGTGCAGATGGATAAGGCCTTTATCTGGATTTCACTTGGCTGGTTCGAAGAAAGTGGCTCTGTCTCTGCTGGGCTGATCCGTCAGGTAGCGATCGTTGGTCTTGAACTTAGCTGGCTGTTCCTCCTGCAATTGGGTTGGCACAGGCCGGATCCAAGAGAGTGAGAACACATGGCTGAGCTCTCTTTTATCCCTCTGGGATTTTGCGCTCTTTGGGGCGTTCCTTAACCTTGGACCCAATAGTTCGATAGGGCTCTGATCACTGTCTTCGATTTCGGCCAATAAAGGGGTGGGTGCCTTGGTAGCTGGGTGGGTCCTTAGCGGTCATTGACCTTGGCAGTTGGGCTTTCTGAGTAAGGGGAGTGATGCCGATTACTCTGTGGCTGCACCGGTTGCCTGATTGGAGTTCTATTGTCCTGGGAAAATGGGCCTTTGAAATGCAAATGAGCGGGGGTTTCGATCAGGTCTGGTTACCTGCGTTTTAGATACACACAGGCTGTGTATCTGTCTGAGTCCTGGGTTGGCCATAATTCCCATGGTACTTTGCAGGTGGCCACCTTAGATGGCTATATTCCGTCCTCTTGATCCTGAACGAGAAAGGTGGTGGATCACAGTATCGATCCCTGTTCATCATAGACATATAGACATAGAACATACAGTGCAGAAAGAGGCCATTCAGCCAATCCAGTCTGCACCAACCCACTTAATCCCTCACTTCCATCCTATCCCCGTAACCCAATAACCCCGCCTAACCTTTTTGGTCACTAGGGGCAATTTAGCATGGCCAATCCACCTAACCCGCACATATTTGGACTGTGGGAGGAAACTGGAGCATCCGGAGGAAACCCACGCAGACACGAGTAGAACGTGCAGACTCCGCACAGACAGTGACCCAGCGGGGAATCAAACCTGGGACCCTGGCGCTGTGAAGCCACAGTGCTATCCACTTGTGCTACCGTGCTGCCCACTAAAAAGTGACGAGGGCGGGATTCCAACCAGCGCATGCAGAGGATTAGCAGCCCATCGCCTTCTCGGCCACCTCATCCCACAGACTCCTTGGTGGACCTGGCACCCTTGGTGAAGGCAAGGTTCTACTCTACTCTATCTTATTGTTTGGGACATTTACCTAATATTTCATTAATACATTGCTAAATTAATTAGTCGCTAATGGTTACCGTAATCAGGTCTCTATAAAACATTTAATTTATCCGATTGGTACATGAATTTAATTTTGTTGAATTCCAAAGAAGGGGGATGGGACTGTATATATCGGGGAGCGGGGAGGCTTTTGCTCTCCATATACGGAGTCGGAGTGTCTGAATAACACTGCAGATTATTGCAATTACTAGAAGGGCCTTGACTATGTATGAAAGGGGTTCCATTTGGCAATGTTTTCGCACCAAGTGGGGTTTTGATGTCTGTCTTTATGTGTGAAATGAAATGAAATGAAAAATGAAATGAAAATGGCTTATTGTCACGAGTAGGCTTCAATGAAGGTACTGTGAAAAGCCCCTAGTCATGGTGTAGTGTCCGGGCTGGGGGTGGCCTGTTGTGTAGTAGTGTTCGGGGCTGGTGTGGGGTTTGTAACAAAAGTCCGTTGCGCGCGCAGTTGCAGAAGTCCAGCGATGATCCAAACGCAGGTCAGCAGTCCTTGCTTCATCCTGTGTTGTCTGTTTTCCGGGTAATCCTGGGGGTGCAAGCATAGTATCTGTTATTATCTTTGGTTAATATCTCGTTTTATTAGTCTTTCTCTCCTTACTCCAATTACCCGTAATTGTCGCCATGTGTGACTCTCTCATTTTTTGTTGAAATACTATTTTGGAGAGACAAGAAATGCAAATGTTTAAAGTACAGAGACGCAGGGAGTGGGCGGACAATTTCATCGACCAGTCTTTTCTTTACTTGCAACCAATGGTGGTTGAGGCTTATCTTCAGCAGCTGAATTTCAGGGTGGCCAGTTTTATAGAGTTTGGTCCCAGGGTTCAGAGGTAGTTTGCGTGCAGCAGCGAGTATAGCAGCAGTGATTAGCAACCAATTGTGTCATATGTGTAAATAGCAGGTGGGGAATGACCAGGGGTCGCGGAAGGTAAAGGTAAAGGAAGTGGCAAAATGCATTCTTTATACCACAGCCAAAGGGAGAGTAGAGAAGGTGAAACTAAAACCTGCCAAAGGTAACGCAGAGTGTAGAGAACCATTCCAGAGCACATGAAGTGACGGGAACAGGGTAGCATGGTGGTTAGCATAAATGCTTCACAGCTCCAGGGTCCCAGGTTCGATTCCCGGCTGGGTCACTGTCTGTGTGGAGTCTGCACGTCCTCCCCCTGTGTGCGTGGGTTTCCTCCGGGTGCTCCGGTTTCCTCCCACAGTCCAAAGATGTGCGGGTTAGGTGGATTGTCCATGCTAAATTGCCCGTAGTGTCCTAATAAAAAGTAAGGTTAGGGGGGGGGGGGGGGGTTGTTGGGTTATGGGTATAGGGTGGATACGTGGGTTTGAGTGGGGTGATCGTGGCTCGGTACAACATTGAGGGCCGAAGGGCCTGTTCTGTGCTGTACTGTTCTATGTTCTATGAACATGAGGTTTGTGTGGGCCACTGCGGGATAAGAATGGGTGGAATTCCCGGGTAGGGCGGGGATTAGTGCCTTTACTCCACTACCCGAGCTTAACTGACCGGATGCATTTGGGGTCCTCAGGTAGGGCGGGGATCAGTGCTGTTATTCCCTACCTGAATGACCTGGGTGGACGGTAAGAGTTTGCAGTCGTGTGGAAACTTGTCATAAAGACTGGGAGAGCAGGGATCTGTTTCTCGACAGACATGTGCCCTTAACTGACATTGGGTATCGTACCCTCGAATCAGAAGAGTAATTGTGTGTCGGGCGACATGAATTAAAACCATGTAGTAGACAAAAAAGAAGGAAAAAGGCGGGCAGGCTCCATCATCAAGGTCCTAGATCTTGTCCTGTGTAATGAGACAGGATTGATTCATGATCTCATAGTTAGGGATCCTCTCGGAAGGAGCGATCACAATATGGTGGAATTTAAAATACAGATGGAGGGTGAGAAAGTAAAATCAAATACTAGCGTTTTGTGTTTAAACAAAGGAGATTACAATGGGATGAGTGAAGAACTAGCTAAGGTAGACTGGGAGCAAAGACTTTATGGTGGAACAGTTGAGGAACAGTGGAGAACGGGCAGCACGGTAGCATTCTGGATAGCACAATCGCTTCACAGCTCCAGGGTCCCAGGTTCGATTCCGGCTTGGGTCACTGTCTGTGCGGAGTCTGCACATCCTCCCCGTGTGTGCGTGGGTTTCCTCCGGGTGCTCCGGCTTCCTCCCACAGTCCAAAGATGTGCAGGTTCGGTAGATTGGCCATGATAAATTGCCCTTAGTGTCCAAAATTGCCCTTAGTGTTGGGTGGGGTTACCGAGTTATGGGGATAGGGTGGCGGTGTTGACCTTGGGTAGGGGGTAGGGTGCTCTTTCCAAGAGCTGGTGCAGACTCGATGGGCCGAATGGCCTCCTTCTGCACTGTAAATTCTATGTAAACCTTCCAAGCGATTTTTCACAGTGCTCAGCAAAAGGTTTTTACCAACAAAAAGGAAGGACGGTAGAAAGAGGGAAAATCGACCGTGGATATCTAAGGAAATAAGGGAGAGTATCAAATTGAAGGAAAAAGCATATAAAGTGGCAAAGATTGCTGGGAGACTAGAGGACTGGGAAATCTTTAGGGGGCAACAGAAAGCTACTAAAAAAGCTATAAAGAAGAGTAAGATAGAGTATGAGAGTAAACTTGCTCAGAATATAAAAACAGACAGTAAAAGTTTTTACAAATATATAAAACAAAAAAGAGTGGCTAAGGTAAATATTGGTCCTTTAGAGGATGAGAAGGGAGTTTTAATAATGGGAGATGAGGAAATGGCTGAGGAACTGAACAGGTTTTTTGGGTCGGTCTTCACAGTGGAAGACACAAATAACATGCCAGCGCTGGATAGAAATGATGCTATGACAGATGAGGACCTTGAGAGGATTGTTATCACTAAGGAGGTAGTGATGGGCAAGCTAATGGGGCTAAAGGTAGACAAGTCTCCTGGCCCTGATGGAATGCATCCCAGAGTGCTAAAAGAGATGGCTAGGGAAATTGCAGTTGCACTAATGATGATTTACCAAAATTCACTAGACTCTGGGGTGGTCCCGGTGGATTGGAAATTAGCAAACGTGACACCACTGTTTAAAAAAGGAGGTAGGCAGAGAGCGGGAAATTATAGGCCAGTGAGTTTAACTTTGGTACAGTAGTCCCCCTTTATAACGCGGGTGTTGGGGTCCAAGACCCCAACCCGCGTTGCATTCGGGCCGCGGATATCCACGATGGGGGTTTTAAATTTATTTTAAAATCTATGCATGCGCTTCCCATTGTGAGTCTACGGGGGGGGGGGGGGGGGGGGGGGGCGGGGGGAGAGGTCATACCCTCTTAGACTCACAATGGGAAGCGCATGCATAGATTTTAAAATAAATTTAAAACCCCCATCGTGGATCGTGAATTAAAACAAGCACTGCTGCATTTTTAACAACTTAAAAGTTGGATTGGAGGGAGAGAGCAGCCGGCAGTGTCAATTTCAGCAGCCGGCTGATTGTTTCAGTGAGAGAGCAACTTCCCTCTCCGGATCAAAGTGAGCCAGCCGCTGAAATTGACACTGCCGGCTGCTCTCTCCCTCCAATCAGCCGGCAGTGTCAATTTCAGCGGCCGGCTCACTTTGATCCGGAGAGGGTTAAACGATTCCACGGACGGATGTTAAGGGAAAGCTGAACATGTTTTTTTTTAAATGCCAAGAGGACATTAATCGGCTGCTGTAAAGCGGACGTTTGAAAAAGTTGATGGCGGACCACAAAAAGTCAAATTTCATTTTGTATTATTCATTCATCTGGTAAGGTCTCCGAAACGTCATTTTGTGCTTGGGACGGATGTGTGCAAACTGAGCAAAGATTCTTCAAAAAAAGGTAGCGGCCGGCTGCTCTCTCCCTCCAATCAGCCGGCAGTGTCATTTTCAGCGGCTTCCCTCTCCGGATCAAAGTGAGCCGGCCGCTGAAATTGACACTGCCGGCTGATTGGAGGTAGAGAGCAGCCGGCGTGTCAATTTCAGCGGCCGGCTCACTTTGATCCGGAGAGGGAAGCTGACAGTTGGGGTCCATAAGCCCCCCCGCCGTATATTGCGGAGCGCGGTATAACGGGGGACTACTGTAGTAGGGAAGATGCTGGAATCTACCATCAAGGAAGAAATAGCGAGGCATCTGGATAGAAATTGTCCCATTGGGCAGACGCAGCATGGGTTCATAAAAGGCAGGTCGTGCCTAACTAATTTAGTGGAATTTTTTGAGGACATTACCAGTGCAGTAGATAATGGGGAGCCAATGGATGTGGTATATCTGGATTTCCAGAAAGCCTTTGACAAGGTGCCACACAAAAGGTTGCTGCACAAGATAAAGATGCATGGCATTAAGGGTAAAGTAGTAGCATGGATAGAGGATTGATTAATTAATAGAAAGCAAAGAGTGGGGATTAATGGGTGTTTCTCTGGTTGGCAATCAGTAGCTAGTGGTGTCCCTCAGGGATCCGTGTTGGGCCCACAATTGTTCACAATTTACATAGATGATTTGGAGTTGGGGACCAAGGGCAATGTGTCCAAGTTTGCAGATGACACTAAGATGAGTGGTAAAGTGAAAAGTGCAGAGGATACTGGAAGTCTGCAGAGGGATTTGGATAGGTTAAGTGAATGGGCTAGGGTCTGGCAGATGGAATACAATGTTGACAAATGTGACGTTATCCATTTTGGTAGGAATAACAGCAAACGGGATTATTATTTAAACGATAAAATATTAAAGCATGCTGCTGTGCAGAGAGACCTGGGTGTGCTAGTGCATGAGTCACAGAAAGTTGGTTTACAGGTGCAACAGGTGATTAAGAAGGCAAATGGAATTTTGTCCTTCATTGCTAGAGGGATGGAGTTTAAGACTAGGGAGGTAATGTTGCAATTGTATAAGGTGTTAGTGAGGCCACACCTGGAGTATTGTGTTCAGTTTTGGTCTCCTTACTTGAGAAAGGACGTACTGGCACTGGAGGGTGTGCAGAAGAGATTCACTAGGTTAATCCCAGAGCTGAAGGGGTTGGATTATGAGGAGAGGTTGAGTAGACTGGGACTGTACTCATTGGAATTTAGAAGGATGAGGGGGGATCTTATAGAAACATTTAAAATTATGAAGGGAACAGATAGGATAGATGCGGGCAGGTTGTTTCCACTGGCTAGTGAAAGCAGAACTAGGGGACATAGCCTCAAAATAAGGGGAAGTAGATTTAGGACTGAGTTTAGGAGGAACTTCTTCACCCAAAGGGTTGTGAATCTATGGAATTCCTTGCTCAGTGAAGCAGTTGAGGCTCCTTCATTAAATGTTTTTAAGGTAAAGATAGATAGTTTTTTGAAGAATAAAGGGATTAAGGGTTATGGTGTTCGGGGGGGAAAGTGGAGCTGAGTCCACAAAATATCAGCCATGATCTAATTGAATGGCGGAGCAGGCTCGAGGGGCCAGATGGCCGACTCCTGCTCCTAGTTCTTATCAGAACTTGAACACCTTAATACTTAGGCGGTGTCTCTTTCTCAGCATCTGGACACCTCAGGGTTCTTTACCAAACAGTGTTGTAAAGGCAATACCGAAATGAGAGGCAGTATCTGAATCATCACCATCTCCCGGTTGCCAGACTCGTGTCTGCCATTTTTGTGCCTTGGCCGCGTGGCCGTTGGATAATCCGAATCGTCGTGTCTTACTATTCTGCAAGAGTTGTCGCGGTGCCAAACAGGGGATTGTTTGTTGTGAGGCGTAGGGGCGGTGGGAGTGGAGGGCAAGTTACTGTGGTCGGGCGGTGGCTGTGGTGGTGGCTGTGGGAGGGCATATAGGGGGTCAAAGATATCTAAGTCATGGTTCCGGGGGCTGGGGTGACTGCGGGCAGAGAGATTGCGCCAGTGTTCAGGGATAGTAATCAAATCCGGGAGGCTCTCGCTGTTGTCGGAGTCACGTTCCATGTGAAAGTCTGTATCTGTGGGCGGAGACAAGTTCGGGTCTGTGGGCGTGGACAAGGGATAAATGCCGGCATGGCTGGGGGAGGGTTGGCGTAGGGGTTAGACTAGGTTGTCGATGGGGCGGGGCGTAATCGTCTTCTATTGCTGTGGTGGGAGTGGCTACATTGTGATCCATAGACTTTGAGTTGGTTGATGTGGAACCAACCAGTTTTACCGTTGGGGTACGTTATCTTGTTCACGGAGGGGCTCACTTTGTCGGAAATGTAGTCGGGTCCTGCAAATTTTGGAGAGAGGAAAGAACTGGGGTTGTAAAGTGAAACCATTACTTGCTGACTGACTGTGTACTCTATGGGGTTTTGTCAAAGCAGGTTTTACTCTGCTTCCATCTAGCGCCTAATCGGACAGCTGCAGCGAGCTGTGCTGCTTCAGTGTTATCTATAACCTGTTGGACTGCTTTTTCATGGGTGAGGGCGGTTACTGTAGGGCTTGCCAAATCAAGGCCGAATAAATATTCAATACCCTTCATGGGCCGTCTGGTCCTGAGAGTGTTGGGGGTGGAACCTGTGGAACTGGAAACGGTATTCCGAATAAACATGAGAGTAAATGGGAGGCCGTGCCCCACGTGGTATTGTTCTGTTGCAGCATCTTCCTAATGGTCGCTTTTAAAGTTTGATCCATTCTCTCGAAAATGCCACCGGATTGGGGGTGATATGCTATATTGGATTGGATTGGATTTGTTTGTCAAGTGTACCGAGGTACAGTGAAAAGTATTTTTCTGCAAGCAGCTCAACTGATCATTAAGTACATGGGAAGAAAAGGGAATAAAAGAAAATACATAATAGGGCAACACAATATATACAATGTACTACATAAGCACCGGCATCGGATGAAGCATACAGGGTGTAGTGTTAATAAGGTCGGTCCATAAGAGGGTCATTTAGGAGTCTGGTGACAGTGGGGAAGAAGCTGTTTTTGAGTCAGTTCGTGCGTGTTCTCAGACTTCTGTATCTCCTGCCCGATGGAAGAAGTTGGAAAAGTGAGTAAGCCGGGTGGGAGGGATCCTTGATTATGCTGCCCGCTTTCCCCAGGCAGCAGGAGATGTAGATTGAGTCAATGGATGGGAGGCAGGTTCGTGTGATGGACTGGGCGGTATTCACGACTCTCTGAAGTTTCTTGCGGTCCTGGGCCGAGCAGTTGCCATACCAGGCTGTGATGCAGCCCAATAGGATGCTCTCTATAGTGCATCTGTAAAAGTTGGTAAGGGTTAATGGGGACATGCCGAATTTCCTTAGTTTCCTGAGGAAGTATAGGCGCTGTTGTGCTTTCTTGGTGATAGCGTCGACGTGAGTGGATCCGGACAGATTTTTGGTGATGTGCACCCCTAGGAATTTGAAACTGCTCACCATCTCCACCTCGGCCCCGTTGATGCTGACAGGGGTGTGTACAGTACTTTGCTTCCTGAAGTCGATGACCAGCTCTTTAGTTTTGCTGGCATTGAGGGGGGGGGGGGGGGGTGCCGGGGAGGGGGGGGGGTTGGTTGGGGAGGGTGCGTGCTGGGGAGGGAGGGGGGGGGGTGCATGCCGGGGGGGGGAAGGAGCTTGCCGGGGAGGGAGTGGGAAGGTGCTTGCCGGGGAGGGGGGGGGATGCGTGTCGGGGAGGGAGTGGGGGGGTGCTTGCCGGGGAGGGAGTGAGAAGGTGCTTGCCGGGGAGGGGGGGAGGCTATCTGCCTGGCCAGGTGCCAGCTGGCAACAGTCGCGACCATGCAGCCCACGGCACCTGGCTGCGGGGGGGTATGGGCAATGATGACATGTTGTCTATCCCCCCCCCCCCACCCCCACTCTCCACCCCCGCAGGCCGTTATGTTTGGTGATCGCCGCCGTGGCAGGAGCCGCACTTCTACATGTTGCCCTGGGGGAGCAGGAGGAGGAGCGTGCCAGGGAGGGGGCGGAGGCTGCAGCAGGGAGGGGGCGGAGGCTGCAGCAGGGCAGCGTGCCAGGGAGGGGGCGGAGGCTGCCGCAGAGGAGCGTGCCAGGGAGGGGGCGGAGGCTGCAGCAGAGGAGCGTGCCAGGGAGGGGGCGGAGGCTGCAGCAGGGCAGCGTGCCAGGGAGGGGCGGAGGCTGCCGCAGAGGAGCGTGGCAGGGAGGGGGGCGGAGGCTGCAGCAGGGCAGCGTGCCAGGGAGGGGCGGAGGCTGCCGCAGAGGAGCGTGGCAGGGAGGAGGCGGAGGCTGCAGCAGGGCAGCGTGCCAGGGAGGGGGGCGGAGGCTGCAGCAGGGCCAGCGTTGCCAGGG